>NC_053449.1:7154977-7458441 GCF_007990345.1 Gossypium hirsutum
AATTGTTCAATTACATAAACCAAAAGCATAATTTTTATACTTATAAGCTATAAAGGTCGAATGCACATATTCACTTATACCCACCTATGCCGAATGCATACATATATACACTTATATCTATCTATGCCGAATGTATACAAATATATATCCACCTATGCCGAATGCCTAAATATGCACACATAAATATCCAACAATTTTCATGACATCCGAGATATATATATATACTCACTAATCACAAAGATTCAAACAATTATATACTCATCAACATCTTGAAACAATGTTCATACATTCATCCATTTCATATAAAATCATATCTATATTTATACCAAATGCTTAGAATCACTTAATTCATCATATTCGGATCACCGGCACTTAGCCTGCTAGGCTTATAGCCTGATTTAGATCACCGGCACTTAGCCTGCTAGGTTTATAACCTGATTCATATCACCGGCACTTAGCCTGCTAGGCTTATAGCCTGATTCAGATCACCGGCACTTAGCCTGCTAGGCTTATAACCTGATTCAATTCACCAATTCCAAACTTAAAAATTCAATGATTCAACCGAATACATTTATATATATATTTTTGAATCTATCATATACATGTATAATTACGTACTCATAATCAAAGCATGAATTTATATTTGTATACTCATACATATTCGAATCTAATATATATACATCCATAATTTCATTCTCAAATCCATATAAGGTATCATACATGTATATGCAAGCTTGTTCGATCCACATATATATATATATATATATTACACACATATATATATTTGCACATTATATAAACACAACCATAACATTTGAACTTTTAATTGGATCCAAAAATTTTTACTTTTATTTACATACCTATTCGAACATCACATGTATATGTATGAAATTCACACATCAACTAACATAAATTGTATACTTGTAATTATAACTCATTAATTATAAAATAAATATACTTATATATATATTGATTTGATAACATGAATTTTTTCTAACAGACTTACCTCGGATATCAGCGGACACGATCGACTATTCGATTACTTTCGTTTTTCCCCGATCCAAATTCGTTTTCTTCGTTTCTTGATCTTAAATTTAAACACAACAATGGCCGAACCTAGCTAGCTTTCTTCCTTTTTTTCTTTTGTTCAAATTCGGCTAGAAAAGATGATAAAAATGGCTTTATTTTTTTAGCATATATTATCATTTATTTTAGTTACTAAAATAACCTTTAATAATTAATAAACAAAACATATATAATAAGGTTATATTAGTCCTTTGCCACCCACTATCTGTTTTAGTCTAATTGCATCATAAATCCCCCATTTTAAAAAGACAACAACAATTAGGTACTTTTAGATTTAACCCCTAAATTTTTATTTTAAGCAATTTAATCCTTTTATTTAATCGGACACTCAAACAACAAAATTAAAACACGAAAATTTCACACAATTAAATTCACACATAATAAACACACAAAATAATATTAAAATATTTTTTGACTCGGACTTGTGGTCCCGAAACCACTATGTCCGATTAGAGTCAAAACCGGGTTGTTACAATTTCCTATTTATAATTTAGGTTTCTTTTCAGTTGTAATTCTAGTTAGTTTACTTCGTTCTTCGTGAAATTCAGATTGTGGATTCACCAAACTATTCGACAGATTACTGTTTGCACTGCTATCAATATATCAAGATTTTTCTAAACTTTCTTCTTGGTTTATTTCTAATTCTTATCGTTCTAATCAAGTTTATGATGTTTGCTAAATCTATGGGGAGCTAATTCGTTAATGAGAGATTAGCAAGCAGATGTGGGATTTGTTAACTTCTATGTAGGGTTTCTTAGCAAATTAGTTGGTTGGGATAGGAAGAAATTAAAGCCCTAGGCTTGACAACCCTAAGAAGTCATATAGGTAGGAATGAACCCAAAATTGGTATTGTATATCCGTGAAAACCTTACTCCAATCTGGTCTAGACTGTGAAGTCGGGAGTGCAGAAGCCCATTGTTTCCCGGGCCCGCAAACTAAAATAAACCAATAAAAAAAATAAAAGCCCAAAGTTAAACAGTCCATTATAACAAAATTAACCCAAAATTCCAACCCAAATAACCCTAACCCAAAACCAAATCGGCCCAAATGGCCCAACACCAGAAAACCCAAATCAGAAACAGAAAACTCCTAGGGTTTCCAGAAGATCTAGGCGCCGCAGGCTCTGCCCTCACACGAACCGTGCATTCGAGCCGCTCCCCTCACGTGCGCCTCTCTCCCCACATGCACTGTGCCACGCGAGCCTCCGTACCCATACCTGCAAAGGACAAGCAAATGAACGCAAAAGCAGAGAAGGCAAAGAAATAACAGAAATAGCAGAAAAGAAAATAGTAGTAAAAATAGGGGATTTTTCAGTTTTTTTATTTTTTCTGGCTATATAAAAGGCAAACACGCATATTTTAAAGGACATATTGAAATACAAAAAAAAAAGCAAAAAGTTTCGAAGAAAAGGTGATCTGAAAGTCCTTTTTTTTCAATTTTTCTGTTCTGTTCCTAAAACGTTCATTTGTGCCACTATTTGTTTGTAAAAGAAAGAAAAGAAGGGAAAGGGAGTTTACCTCCGTGGATGCGCCGATGATGCTCTCTTCTCCTCTGCGCGAATCAGAGTCGAATGGGCAGAGGCCTGGAAGTTGAAATGGCGGAGAAAAGGGGAAAACGAAGACAGAGCTCTCCCTTTCCTCTGCAATCTTATATTTAGGTTTTTTAGTTTTTAAATGCTTTAAAAAAAGGCAACGTTTGGTGCCTTGACCCGATGACCCGACCCAACCGCGACTAGATCCGCGCGTTTTGGTAGGGGAGGGATATTTGCGCTCTCGGTCCTCACTCTTTTGTTCTGGGTTCAAATCAGTCCTTTTCCTTTTTTTTTAAAATTGCGCCCTTTAATTTGCTTTGCATTTCATTTTAGTCCATGCCGCAACACAGTGTTTTGGAGGGCTGGGAATATTTTCGAATTAGCCCTCCATGTTATTCGCGCACTGTACATTGGCCCTTATTTTGTTTATTTATGTTTTTCCTGTTTAATTTTGTTTTAGTTGTAATTTAATCCCTCTTGTGTAATTTGTTTCCTTTTAAATTAGTTTAATAGCTCCATTATTATTATTATTATTATTATTATTATTATTATTATTAATGTTATTGTCGTTATGATTGATGATAATATTATTTATACTAATTTACATACACTTATTTGCCTATTTATATATGTGTACATTATTTTTTATGTATTAATACTTTAAGTTTTTATATTATCATATATTAGTATCCCATTTCATTATATTCTATCGGTACTAAATAACCATTTTAGAGTTATTATACATTTGGTTTTTAATCAATTATGTATTATGGCTTTAAAATAGTGGGGTATTATTATTTAAAAGTTACTATGTATTATTATTTAAGGTTATCTTATATTCATTTTATTGTTTTAATTATAATTTGTATATACTTTAATGCTTTCATTTTATTTACAAGATTTTTCTTGCACTTTACCATTTTTTTAATCATGTCCTTTATAAAAATAAATAAATAAAACTCTCATATATGTGTTATTTGCTTTAAATTTATTTTCGCATACGGTTTATTAATGATCGTTCCCATTTTCTCATGCTATTTATTTCTTAAACTATTTTCAAATTTTCATGTTTTATTTATGTTTTTGTAAATCTGCTTGATTTTTTAATTAGTTTCCTCTTATTAGCTAATGTTGATATTCATATAATGTATGAAATTATCATTGTTATGATTGTTTTTATTTGTTTATTAATTGCTTATTATCCATTGGCGTACATTTTAATTTACGAATCACCATTTCACGTTGTACATTATCATTCTATCGCATTTTTCATTCAAAAGATTACGTTTCATATCATTTAAATGTCAAAGGCATTTTTATTCAAAAACTTTCAAAATAAAGCAAATACTTGACATTTGGAATCTTCGAAAATTGAGCCCTAACGTATTGGGTTCCAATTCTCTTCGTTGAATCTAAATAGTCGAGAATATTCTTTAATTAAAACATGTCAATAAAAAGCTCATTCTCGGGAATTTGACGTGTTGTGTCCTAACGCATTGGATATGACATATTGTTTTCTCGAGACGAGGATTTTTCTAACAAATGAAAATAAAGGCAATATTTGATGTTTAGGACTTTTGTGAAATCGAACCCTAACTTACTGGGTTTTGATTTTCTCATTTGACCCGAATAATCAAATATCCTTCTCGAATGCATGGGTTTTTAACGTTAAAAGATAAACTTAATTTTGAAGATTAAAAATGTTGCGCCCTAACTCATTGGGTGTGACATTTTATTTCTTTGAAATGTGAGTGTTTTATTATTCAATTTATTCAAGTTAAAAGGATCGCATTTTAAAATCTTTTCAAAATTTTGACATTAAGACATTAAACAATCAATTCGGTACCAATTTTGGGCGTTACGAGGGTGCTAACCCTTCCTCGTGCGTAACTGACTCCTGAACCTGTTTTCTCAAAATTTGCAGCCCAAAATTATTTTCAAGGTGATCCGATCACACCTCAATAAAAGATCGGTGGCGACTCCCATTTCCATTTTCAAAATTGATGCCCATTTTTCAAATTTCAAAAAATGGTTTCGACAGAGAGATAAGTAGTTCTTGCCAACTCATTAGGTTAGTGGAAGGCCGAGAGGCCCTGCTAGGTTAATGACTAGTTGATTGGATAGAACCTGAAATAAAAGTTAGTTATGAACACTGAAGTGAGTTAGTCTTCTATCGATTAGATGTGATAAAATCTGCAATTTGTTTTCTTATTTATTTTTATGCTCTTTGGAGTTTTCTATAAATTATTATTTTTTCATCACTTTAGAATTAATCTTAATATAGTTGAATTAAATTATTAATTAGACCTATTAACGTAGGGATTAGGATTAATTTAGTCTCGCCTCCCTTGGGTATGATCCTCGAAGTTCTTTCATACTTCATTGTAAAACTATATTACAACCTGACCTGTATATTTGCGGAAACTGCCTAACGCTTTGGTTGCAGTAATCACACTCTAAACGCCAATACGTCTAGAGGCGGTCAAGTTGTTGGCACCATTGCCGATGAAGCAACGCCACTGAATTAGTTTTAATTTTTGTGTTTAATAGGATAATTAGGAAAATTTTAAATTATAGATATGATTTTAATTTTTATTTACTGCGCTACCCATTCTCGACGCAATCCAAGGCAGTATCACAAGGCTGGCTATTACCACAATAATTTTGAAATCAAGTCGGCCATGATTCAGATGATTCAAAACAACCTGCAATTCAGAGAGACTATGATAGAGGACTCAAATCAATACCTAAAATAGTTTCTCCAACTTTGTGATACTTTTAAGTTTAATGAGGTTACAATGATGCTATTCGTCTTCTACTATTCCCCTTCTTTGTAATAGATAATACTTTCTCTTGGTTAGACTCGCAGGCACTAGGATCCATAACGACATGGAATGAACTGGCAAAAAAGTTCTTATACAAGTTCTTTCTTATCAGTAAGACGGTCCAACTAAGGAGAGAGATTGCAACATTTAAACAACTAGAAGGAGAAAGTTCTCACGAAGCTTAGGAGTGTTTTAAGTCACTCATACAACGATGCCCTCACTATGGTCTACATGAATGGTTAAGGTTATAGATGTTCTACAACGGGCTGGATGCACAGTATAGGTCAGGACTAGATGGAGATGAAGGAGGAGCCTTGATGAACCGAACATACAAAGATGCGTAATGATTTAATAGAAAACATGACGATGAACTCCTGTCAGTAGCCAAATGAGAGATTCACATACGACCAAAGATCATCTACGATTAAAGTTGTCCACGAAGAAAACAAGCATCAACAAATATTAGATAGACTTAATTGGATCAAATCAACATCCATTAGACCCATGATGCACGATATAAACAGACCGATTGGCCAGTACCTTGATATCCCAGCTGAAAAAGTAAACTACGTCGAGAATAGAGGTAGAAATCTCTATCCGAACACTTATAATCCCAGTTGGAGAGACCATCCAAACCTGAGATGGGGTGGTAATCAAAGAGGAGGTAATAATTCTAACCTAAATAAACAAAATATTACTTACCAACCTTCATATTTGCAGAAACCTCAGGAAAGGCTCAATCCCAATGACCATACTGTATGTGGTTAACAATTGGATTGAATTGAGGGAGATATGCAACCAATGCGGACAGATGTCAGACAAGTATAGTCTGAATGCACTCAAACGCAAACCACATTAACTGAGCTCGAAGATTAGATGAGCCAATTGATGAGCATGATGGGAGACATAAAAAGGAAAATTAGCACAAGCATTCCAAGCAACATCGATGGTAATCCGCAGAGAGAAGGGAAGGAACAAGTGAAAGCAATAGCGCTCCATTCAAGTAAAGTATTGAGTAGCCTGAATAACCCTACTCATGAGGAAGACAAAGAGGATGCTCATGATCTTCAAGAAAAAAACCCCTCGAGGAGATGATGTTGAACTAGAGCCAGAAGCGATAGCCTAGCTGGCAGTTGAGCCAAAAGTGGAGCAGAACATAGAGTTATAAAATCCAGAAGTGTTTATCTAAAGTATCATTTTGGGTCTAAATTTTTTTTATAAAATCCAAGTTATAAAATTTTGTTTTCAATTTTGTTATCTATCTTTAAATTTGATTTTAATATTGATTTTGATTTTGATTTTACTTTTAATTTATTCTTTTGTTTCGAATTTATAAGCCCAAATTATGAATCTTTTACTCGAAATTAAACCAAAGTCTAATTCTTCATCACTAGCCTTGTCCATTACTTGCCCCATCATCCTTGCCACAACTACCCTACACTACCATCATCGAAACTCTGCCTCTCTCTACAAAACAAGCAGGTAAACCTCCCTTAGCTTTCAACTATTATATCACTCACCCTTTTGAATCACCATATTCATATTCTCCCAGCAACAACTCAACAACACTAACTCAACCCCCACAATTAAACATAACCTTCATCCTACCATCTCAATCCACCTCTCACTCGAACCTATGGATAGCAATGGAGCGAGGGGCAGGGTGGATGTTGCTATCCATGAACTTAGTTAAATTGCTTTTTTATAGATGAAAAAGTTGACCAAACCATGAAAATTTTATCAAACACGAATGTGGCAACTCACATAATGATTCATGTGTACTTTGTAAAAGCTATTTTTAAAACAAATATTACAAATTATTTAAAATTCAACAAATTTAAAAAAGTTTATAATTTTTTTAAAAAAAATTATTCATGTTAATAATGAAATACACATAAAATGCGTGCAGACTGCTCGTCTCATTAAATTTTAGCAGTCCAATCAATTTTTTCGCCTAAAACAAAATAATTTGACTAAAAATTGAAAGTTAAAAACTAACATGACAAAAGACATTTAAATAATTTGCCTTAAATTTCAAACTAATTTTTCCGGGTCCGAATCAAAAGACAGATCAAGCGTACAGTGAGAACTACAAGTCTTAAGACCGAAATAAAACCGGCCCATTTAAAACGCAAGAAGGACTCCTATATAATACACCATTTAAAACCCTAATATCTTTTCTCCCTTATCACACCTTGCACGTTGAGCTGCTTCTTGGTGCTCTTGAGCAGCAACTGAAGTTGATCCAAAAATGAAGGTAAAATACCAAAAATTGAATAAGGAAAACCCTCGTATGAGACGTAAATCCCTCTTTTCCAATTTTTTTTAAATTTTAATTCATTTTTTCTGTTTTGCAGTTTAATATCGCGAATCCAACTACTGGTTGCCAGAAGAAGCTTGAGATCGATGACGATCAGAAGCTGTAAGTTTCATTTTTTTCCTATTTCTTTAGTGTTGTGTGTTTGGTTGCTTAGAAAGTCGATAAGAGGAAAGGGAAAACTGAATATTTTTATTTAAATGATACTCGTAATTAAAGATAATGACGTTCTTTTAATGCGACAGTCGGGCGTTTTTTGACAAGAGGATCTCTCAGGAGGTTGCTGGAGATGCTTTGGGCGAGGTACATGGTTTAGCTATCCGCATTGTTGATCTATTTTTGAATTAATGATTGATTTGTTTGAATTAATAGAAATTCCCATCTGTTTTGATAGGAATTCAAGGGCTACGTTTTCAAGATCATGGGAGGTTGTGATAAGCAAGGATTTCCAATGAAGCAGGGTGTTCTAACTCCTGGCCGTGTTCGTCTCTTGCTTCATAGAGGTGAGCTTGCTACCGAGCATTTTGAAATAGACATTTCCAATTAGGGTTGAGTATTCGATTCTGTCAAATCGAGTGAAAATTCTGAGTTAGTCGAGATGATGAATCTGATTTTGTCGACCAAGCTTGATTTAAAACTTTACCAAATTGAATCGAATGCATAAAAAAATTTGTCTTGTTGAACATATTTATTTGAGTTCAAATAAATATTTACTATACTTAAGCATAATAAATCTAATTTTATAAAATTTTAGTCCATTTAAAAATCACAAACCATCAATAAAATGACTCCACAAGTTTTAAGTAGAAAATAGATTTTAGAGTCCTATTAAAAAATTTCACTGTAATCATAATATCATAAATTTTTTTAGCTACCAAAGGACATAACTTCCCTCTTTACTATCTACAAGTGATCTAAAAAACGAGAGAAAGTTTAAAGAAATTTTATAAAAAGTAGTCTTTTTCTTTAGGCTATATATCAAAAAACTAGATTAGTTAGATGATTAATCCTACAATTCAAAACTAGCATCTATGATCCTCTAGTCATTGTAAAAAATCAGCTTGGTTGGACAACAAATGACCTTCTGATGTTGAATTATAGTTTAATTCTTTAAATTATTCAAGATATTCGATCAACTTGAGTTATGTATTTCAAATCCAACTTGTATTATTTATTCGAGTTGATTAGAAAACTCAAAAACTTGAATTACTTGAAGCATTTAATTTGACATTTGAAAACTTAATCGGTTTTTTGAGATCGAGTTAGATTTTGTTCACCTCTATTTATGATACTGTAGCTATTTTTTTGTACATTATAAAGTTGATAGATATTAAGAAACAGAAAATGTTTTTTTCCGCTTGTAGTGTTTTATCATGAACGATTTAGTTTTTTGGTTGGTTGTTTTTTGCCTCACCGTTGTGACCCGTGTTGCTTGGAGCCTTGGTGTTTCATTTAGCTTTTGTGGATGGGAATGTTGGTTTTTGAGCTTTCATTAATGTCTTCCTCTGCGGAACTCATAATTGATTCATTTTTATTGCTTGAGCAGGTACTCCATGTTTCCGTGGGTATGGAAGACGTAATGGAGAGCGCAGAAGGAAGTCAGTCCGTGGATGCATCGTTAGTCAAGACCTCTCTGTTTTGAACTTGGTTATAGTGAAGAAGGGTGAGAATGATTTGCCTGGTCTGACTGACACTGAAAAACCAAGGATGAGAGGTCCAAAGAGGGCATCCAAGATTAGAAAGCTCTTCAACCTTTCCAAGGAAGATGATGTCCGGAAGTACGTCAACACTTACCGGAGGACTTTCACAACAAAATCTGGTAAAGTTGTTTCTTCTTCCTTTGTTTTACCAAAGATGTCCTATAGATACAAGAGACCAGATAAATGCTTTATGTTCTGATGGTCACTTAGGCATCGGCCGGTTATTTGTTTACTGATTCCTTTTGTAGGAAGTATTTTCCCCTGATTGACTGTAATCCATGTTAAAGTTAGGTATGTATAGACCTGTTAATTGGACAGATCGGGCTGATTTTGGATTGGTCAATTTGGTGTTTTAAAATTTTTGGGTCATTTTGGCTTTGCATGTCAGGTTTTTTGGATGGGTTTATCTTGGGTTCAGGTCTTTTATGGGTTTAGTTCATTTTGAATTTGGATTATTTTCCAGTTTGGTTTGAATAGGTTTGGTTTATTTGGCTTTTTATGGTCTGATTGGATTGGACCAGATTAGAATTATGATTAACCAGAGGTCGGGTTTTTTGGGTTCAGGTCAAAATTGTCAGGTCTAAGGGTGTAGACTGCATCTGAACCTTACTCATCCGCTAATGGTTATATCTTTATTGAAGTTTTAGTTACTAACTATTTTTGGGGTTTACAGGCAAGAAGGTCAGTAAAGCTCCAAAAATCCAGAGGCTGGTAACTCCATTGACACTCCAGAGGAAGCGTGGTAGAATTGCAGAAAAGAAGAAGAGAATTGCCAAGGCCAAGTCTGAGGCAGCCGAGTACCAGAAGCTTCTTGCCACAAGGTTGAAGGAGCAGCGGGAGCGCCGTAGTGAGAGTTTAGCAAAGAGGAGGTCGAAGCTCTCTTCTGCTGCTGCTAAGCCTTATGTTGTAGCTTAGATTGGTTTTGAAGTTTCGGTTGACAATGGAAACGGTTGGTACTCCGTTTTCATCGCCTCATATGCCGAAGATGATTTTGCTTAATTTTCAATGTTTTTGCTATTTTAAATATTGAAGAGTTGGCTTTAGTGGTTTTTTTTTTTTTTTGTGAAGGTTGAGTTTGATATTCTATAAATAATGTTGATTTTCAATTGCTTAGTGAATGCACTCCTTTGGGTTAGCAAAATCAATTTAATTGCTTTTGGACACAAATTGAATTCATCTATTTCAGACCCAAATTGATTTGTTAATTGGTAAGGATCTGACTTTGAGATCTTAGCCTCAAAATTATTCCTACTTAATGATTTGGAATAAAATTATGGGTTTTGAATAATTAGGGTATAAATCCAATTTAATTTTTTTAAAAATTGGAAAACATGCAGAAGAAAGAAGGTAGCCTCACAGCTTTAATTCCGCTTTTAGGAACTAGTAATGAATATGTGGGTAGTTTTTCAATATTAATTGTATAATTTTATTTTAACTCCAAATTCATTTAATTAAACATTAAATCGTTTAAATAATCATTTTGAATTGACGCACCAAATCATCAGATTGAAACTAATCGCCATTTATAGAAATTAATTTGTTAGCACATGAAACATTTTTAATGTCTTTTAATACCCTTTATTGGTTTGGGAATTGTGATGACTTTATAAATGATTTTTTTTATATACAAAAAAAAGTCGATAATAAAATGTGAAAATATCATCATATTTAACTCAGTCTTTGCTCTTAATAAAAAAATTTCAATTATGTCTTTTCGTTAATTATTTTTTATCATTCATAATGTTCATCGTTAAAAAAAATTGTAATATGTGATAGCTTTTGGTTTAATCTAATATTTCTCATAAATATATTAAAAGATCATAAAAAAAATTATAAAAATGTTTAAAAATTAATAAAAATATTTAATTTTTTTATAAAAATTCTTAAAAATATTAGAAATGATTAAAAATATTGAAATTGATATAAAATTATAAAAATTATAAAAAATCATAAAAACTTGAATTGGACCGGATTAATTGGTCAGACCGGTTAGACCGAAATCGACAAGGGTACCAATCCTGAGACAACCATTAGATTAGTTAACCTGAGAGCTAGGTGGTTGAACCGATTTTTAAAATTTTTTTTAATGTTTTATTTAATTAAGCTAGACTGGTCGATCGAACTGGCAAACCAGCGACCTGACCAACTCGATCATCGATCTAACTGTACCAAAAAAATTTAATTTTGGATTTATTTTTATTATTTTTATAAATTTTCATATAACTATTAGCATATGTAAATATGATATATTCTGACAAAGGTTTTTAGAATTGGGCTGATGCTCGAACTAGTTAAACCACCGATTTGTCAGTTCGACCGATCGTCTAGTTTAATTAAATAAGATATTAAAAAAATCAATTTAACTACTCAGCTCCTAGGTCAACCAATCTAATAGCTTTCTTCAAACTAATACCCTTGCCAGTTTCGGTCTAGTTCATGTTTTTATGATTTTTTTTTATAATTTTAATAAGTTTATATCAAATTTAACATTTTTAGGAAATTTCTTATAATTTTCAATAAATTTTATGAGTTTTTATGATTTTATAAAATTTTAAATATTTTAGATATGTTTTATCAATTTTATATAATTTTATAATTTATTAGATTTTTTATAATTTTTATGAATTTATATTAATTTAATATTTTTGTATGATTTTTCTAATTTTTAAATATTTTTATGGGAAAATATTATATTAAACTAGGAATTGTCACGTGTTATCGTTTGATTGGTTAGTCAACGTGGTTAATAGCAGAAACCATTAATGAAGGGGATTGATTGATTTTTTTATTAACGAGAAGGATTAAATTTGGTGCAAATTTAATAGAAGAACTTAATTTATTTTTTCACAGGTTTTATATGAAAGTCTTAAATGGTATAGTTTTAGAAAATATATAGTATAGATGTAAAATATGGCAAAAAAGAAATACACATGAGTGGGATATACAAAAGTAAAATAGGGGCATTGGACGCAGGAGAAAGTAAGAACACAAGAAAACAAGATGAAAGCACCAAACATTTCTCCATTACCCAACTCTAAATCACTAAACAATCAGATGATTTAATATTTTAGATTTATTGGTATTTTTGTAAATTATATATATAATATATGCAATGTATTTTAAATATAAAATATTCAAAATACACATTAATAATCATTTCAAATAAAAATTCATCATCCGATAAATTCAAAATAGATAAACAAATAATTATCTTATACATTAAATGTAAATTTAGACATTAAGACAAAGGAACTCGAAACCGATGCACACAAATGTATTTGAGTAAAGCCTCTCAATAGTATTCAATTACATCGACGACCATGATTAAAGTTTAAACTATATACAAATTTATCTCTTAAGATTTATATTCATCATAGTAACTCTAGTTTTATTGGAGTATTTCATTGGGCCACCAAGGCTTCAAGTAAATGAGTTTCTTCATATGTTCCACTAATTGGGCTAGTTCAAGTGGATTAGATGAGCCCCATTTAATTAGTTGACCTCCATTAAGACATTCTATGTGCATTCGTCATGAGCTTGATCCGTGACACCAGTATGATCATAATTGGGCAAAACAAATTGGTGCGACTAATACGAGCTGAATTTTTTATCAGTGAGAAAATAAGTTGAATGTTTTGATTTGCTACTTGAACGGTGAACACCAACTAGTACAACTAGAATAAATACAGAATTGGCTATCTTGACGTGGAAACCTTTCAGCCATTGTTGTTCGCACCAGTGCATTGATCCCTAGTCTCATTGCTCAAAATACACATTAACCTTTGGAAATTGTGGGGGTGGAGGACTAAATCCTTCTATAGGACTTTTCAAAGTGTTGTTTGTTCAGAGTTGAAGGATACTTCAATAGGTTGTTATTGTCTTTTAGTCGAGTCAAAGTTTTACCTCTCGAATCTATGAAGAGCCTAAAAAGACTCGTTGAGAGAAAAATACTATTGACCCATTGAGGGGTTTGTCTATTCCGGGAAGAACAATACTTCGAAAATTTCTCCGGAAGGAGTGAGCCTTCCCTTAATTAAGTTATATTTTTATGAGGGTGTTTTTATCTTTTCATAAATAATAAAACAATAAGAATATGATCATAATAAGATTTAAACCCAAAGCACTATCCATAATAAACTTTTTAACTTTTACTATTATAACTAAAACTTCAAATACTTTTACGGATTAAGTTTTAACTTGATTGGCATGTGCATTATTACTAGTACAGGAAAATGTTAGTTCGAGTATATTAAAGCGCATTATCTTTCCATATGAACTTTTAGTACATATATTTGTCAAGTAATTTTTTTTACCTATATCATAAGTGTGCCATATTTGATCAAATTATTGTCAATTTGTCTTTCTATTTTTTTAAAAATTATTCTGCAGCCATATATTTATGCATTAATTTGTAGTAATGTATATGTTATTTGTATTATGTGTCATTTTTTGTAATCTTATTGTTCATAATTCCTAATAATATTATTATTTTATTCTAAAAATAGTATAAAAGGAATTAATGTATAAATATTAAATAAATATCATAAAAATAATATCTTACCAAATAAATGAATGAATTTACCTAATAAAGAAAATTAAAAATTCATCGAAAGGGTTCTAGCATTGAAAAAAAAAGAAGCGTACTTAAGCTAAAACTAGCAGCTGCTTTCTATCAGATTTTTCTTTTCTGTTCTTCAAAAAAAATATCTATTAATTTGAAAAAAAAAATGGAAGGAGACGATGTAGACATGGCAGCTGCTGAATCCACTGAAGCAGTAATTTTTAGCAACATTTGTTTTTGTTTTTTTACATTTTTATTTTTAGTGTTAGGGGTTTTTCCCCCTATTTTAAGAAAACCCTAATTCTATGTAATGTGCAGGATCTTGATGACATGAAAAAAAGGTTAAAAGAGATGGAGGAAGAAGCCGCTGCTCTTCGTGAGATGCAAGCTAAGGTCGAGAAAGAGATGGGTTCCGTACAAGGTTTTTTCCCCCTATCTCCTTTTTGCACGATTTGTTTTTTTTTTAATTAGTTTGAATATAATAATTTGATTGACTTGCTTTGGATTTTCTCTTGTGGATTCTTATAATTGGGTTTTGATTTATAATGGTGTGATGTGATTGCTAAACTATCTGAGAAATCCTTTCGTTTTGTTTTATATCTGTTATTTAGATACTGAAAAATGCTTTACAATTGAAAGCAAATCACTTATGGTTTTCGACTTTCATGATTGCTTGGAATGTTAAAATCCAGAGGGTAAGTGTGTCATACAAGATGAAGATTGCCTTCAAATGTTTTGTTCTTTAATTTGAGTTGTATGTACATCTGTTCTTGTTGGATATAATCGAAACCACAAGTATTGAGAATCATTATCTATATTTATTTCTATGCAACTAGATCCTGCTGCTGCTGCAGCTACATCTCAGGCAAATCGAGAGGAAGTGGATTCTCGATCAGTCTTTGTGGGCAATGTGAGTCCTCTTTCCCTTTCTAATTTTGTTGCTTGCCTTTGCATTGGTCTCCATAAACAGTGCTGATACTGTTTTCTTTATTATTTTTATTATTAGTTTGATTTTGGTGATTTGATAGGACAAGTCAAGCCGTGATGATAATTCTAAGCATTTTCGTGTGGTGGGAATTGGGAAACAGCTTATGTTTTTTTTCCCATAGATTCTGAAATTAGCATGCAATTTAACTATCTGTGTAGCTTATGGCTGCTTATTGACAGATATTTCTCAATAACAGGGATGAATATATTCATTTGCTTCCTTAGAATCAACTTCCATAGTTTCAGGCTTCGGTCATGAAAGCCTTTGTGTAGGCCTATAGGGGCTCTAAATGACTTGTAATATGAAACTGATATTGCTAAAACTTACAATATGAAGTGCACTAGCCTCTAGGTACAACCAAATTTTACGAATATAGTATCATGAAATCATCTACATAATACTTGCAAATTCTTATTCCTAACTGATTAAGCCAAGGTACGGTACTACTGGAATTCAGACTAATCTTCATAACTGAAGTTAAAATCTGGGTATAATTCAAATCGAGTTAACTAGTGGTCCAGTTATATTAGTGCATCTGGTGGATAATCTGGATTAAGAGCCACTACCAAGCAGTATCTTAATGGCTAGTGTTAGGAGTCCTGTTTGAGGTATATTTGTACAAGAGGTGCACCATTTGCATGAAGAAACCAGCCATTGATTGCTACATATTCCTCGCTTTGTCTGAGCATGGAGTATAACAAAAGATGTAACGGACTAGACAGTCATTTAGAACATTACAATAAGTGTTGAATACAGCATCTGTTAATACTTTAAAGTTCAATGCAACAGAAGCTTTTCATTATCAACTCCAGTTCTCCTTCTGACTGCTTCTGATTGAATATTGATGGTGTCTGCTATGGTTCAATCTCAGTTCTTGATATGATCTTTCCAGGCCGATGCAGAACAATTACAATGTTGAGGAAAATAAATGTTAAAGAGAGTTATCTTTCCATAATATATAACCTTTCATAAAATGTTTTCTCTTGAAAAATTGGTTGATGGACTTTCTTGCTTTCTTATCATTGTTGTAGAAGAATGCTATGGACATTTCTTCTTTACGGCAGTTGTCCAAATGAGCTCTGCCCTAGCTTGGTCATATAGGGTTGACGTGGCCATAATATTGCATTGACCCTGGTTCATGACTTAATGAACTGGGTTTTATTCCTTTAATGTGCTGTCCTCTCCTTAGTCCTTACCTTTCCCAAGTTGTAAACTTTTTTTTTTTGATACAATCCCAAGTCATAAACTTTGAGGTCTATTGACTATAATTATAGGCTTGAGCAGTGTCTTTGAAGTATGGAATTCAAGGATTGGTAAAAGCTGCTTAACTAAGAGGGTTAGAATACGTTAGCTTTACTACATTTACTTTATGGTATATTAACTATAATGGATAGCCCAACAGATCTAATTTGATAGACGTGCATCATTATTAATGTACCATTTTTCTCTTTTCTCCACTCTTGTGAAATGCTTCAACTGCCTATCTTGTTACAACAAGCGAGCATTTCCTTCTTTATGTATCAAATGTAAAATTTGGTCATTTAACATGGTGAAGGATTCTCAGTTTAGAATCCTTTGTTAACTTTATCTTTTACTACAATCGCAGGTGAAGCTTCATTCTTCAAGTTTTCTGATTTAGTATCTGGGGTTGGGTGAAAATATCCTATAGAAATGTTCTTGTGCTAGGAAAACACACAGGCCATACTACTTTTATGTGATTAAGAGAGATGATAAAAACAAGAGTGTTAAAAAGTTTGGAGTCAAATTTTGAAGGGAAGAAAACTTCAAGCCTTTCAGTACAAGGAAAATCTGAAGGCAGAAAAAAAAAAAGAACAAGAAAAATGTTTAAAAAAAGCCTGTAAAAGAAAGGATTTTGCAATAGTCTTTGATTCGACATTACTTTAAATAGCAGGAAAAAGTGAGGAAAAAAAATATGTATTACTGTTGTGAAATTATTGTCTTGATTTGAGCACTTGGCCTGGGATGGATGGAGAAACAAAATTTGATTCAAGATTCCTGAAACGATCTGAAATCAGGTGAAAGGACGCATTTTGCCGAGTAAAGACTAGCAGTGGATATTTGCTGTTTTATTTGCAAACCAGAGTGCTGCTTTTGCTGGTGGTCAATGCTTGAAGAATTTCTAGTTGTCTTACTTCTTATGGTGAGGGGTCTTTGATCTCTTTTTATTTCATCACTTGGGACAAGTAGAGATCGCCAGTTTCTTTCTAATAATCATTATTTTTTTGACGCCCCCTACCACAAAAGATGGGAAAAGAAAATGAACAAAGATTTTGTTTTTCTCCTTCTTTCCTTCACTGTTAAATGCTAAGTTTTTCAAGGGATGTTTTGGCATCTATTTTTTATTCTAGAATGCAGCATAATTCATATTATCTATCTATATTTTCTTAGGCTGTTGTTAAGATCATTGATCAATGTGTTGACCCCATCTATCACTGATGTCTGACCTGTGTGAATACTAATTGCTCAAGAAATTTTAACCATTTGCTTCTTTAGTCTTGTTCCTTAATTTGAAACACCAGAGCAAACTGGTCGGTTAAGTATGTAAACTAAGAACTGGTCTTTGTTGAGGCTGGTCTGATCTCTTTTACAAAGGCGATTAGTAAGTAGATACTTGCTGCACAGGTGACCTTGTTTGCTACTTAGTCTCTATTTTGTTATAAAAATTGATTGCCACTTGTGTCTTGTTATTATTATTAATTTGTCATATCCTGTTGTGTCCGTTTTACTGGCTACATTTAAAACATTCTGAGAATGCAGGTGGATTATTCATGTACTCCTGAAGAAGTTCAACAGCATTTCCAGACTTGTGGGACTGTAAATAGGGTTACTATTCGTACAGACAAGTATGGTCAGCCAAAGGGTTATGCTTATGTAGAGTTCGTTGAAGCTGAGGCTGTTCAGGAAGCTCTTCTTTTGAATGAATCTGAACTTCATGGCAGGCAATTGAAGGTAAAACTTGTTTTTCTTTTTCCTTTCAAGAAGAAAACAGTGTCTTCTACACCATGAAAAATAGCCACGGATAAAACCTTCAGTTTAAACAAAAAGTGCTTTATCTATATCGTTGTAGGTCACTGCTAAGCGGACCAATATACCTGGGATGAAACAATATCGTCCACGTCGGTCCAACCCTTTTATGCGACCCAGGGGTCCATTCATGGCTCCATATTTCTTTGCTCCATATGGATATGGGTATGTCCTATAGATGTAGTTTTTCTCATCTCAATTTCGGATTAGCTTCTTATATCTCAGTAAATGATTGTACTTCCGTTTTCAGTTTTTGCAAACCTTAATAAAAGATGTTAAAAAGTTCATCCTATACCTATATAATTGCAGGAAGGTTCCACGGTTGAGAATGGCAACGCGTTACAGCCCCTATTATTAGGTACTTGGACTGAACTGGTTGTTCTGAATGCTTTTCCTATCCGCATCTTTGAGGTTCGTTGTATCGAATTGAAGTCGATATGCCAAAGCTATGGTACAAAATTGGTGGTCTACTTTGATTGATGGTGAACTACTTTAGTATGTTTCTTCTGTGTTGTCTGATGATGTAGACATGTTTTGAGTAATGTTGAGCTGCCCTTTGTGCTTTTTCCTCAAGAAACTTCTTGTTGGTACTTTTTTCTTAAGAATTGAATCATCAGCTTTTAGACTTATGTTTAAAACCACAAGTACAATTTAGGATGCTATATTTTGAATTTTTTTTTTAATTTCTTTCGACTTCTCATACTAATTTTGAGTTTTGAGTTTAGGGTTTGATTTATGACTTCTAAGCATTATTTGCTAAAGGTTTCATAAATAACTTTTCAAGAAAAAAAATTCACATTTATATATTTTTTGAGCTATTTTCACTATTTGACATGTGAAATATATATTATTACATCATAAAAATTTAAATTAAATAAAAAATAAAATTTAGAATAATTGCGATTTTCTAACTTATCAAAGAAATCAATCAAACACCATAGTTATTTTTTGGGTTAGTTATTAATCAGTCTACGCCTTTGCCCTTCTAGCTATATATATATAGAGGAAAACCTCTATCTGTAAAATAATATCATTGGGATCTGAAAAAACTATTATTTTATCAAGATTATTAATTTATTGATAAGTGAATATTTTATTAATTTAGAGAATATTTCATACTTTATGCATGAGTTTTTTTTTTTATTATCAAAATTCAATATGCATGTAGGTGTAATGAATCAAAGCTAATTGGTTCATGTAACAAAAAGAAAAGAGTTAATTAATTGATTCATGTAATCAAAAAGAAAAAAGAGTTGATGGTTTCAAAATCTAATACGTATATATTTATTGGACAGATTAAAAATTTTATTACAAATAGACACATAAATTTTATTATAAATAGACACATGTATTTATCAAAATATTGTAATTCATATAATCTTCTCCTTTATGGCTTTCCATTTGAAAGGTGTAAAAAGGTCTACATTGATAGATGAGATGAGAAAAACATTATGGGAGTTCAAAAATAAGCATCCCTATTCAAGTCAAAAGATTTGCAACATTGAGTTCAACAATTTGATCTTTCTGTTAGCCAATCAACAATATCAAATATTCTTAAAAGGTCATCTGAATATTTGTCAAAAAAGATAAAGAATAACTATGTTAAAAGGCACAAATCAACCAAATATCTTGAATTAGAGAAGGTGTTGTATGTGTGGTTTCTCCAATATCAAGAGAAAGTAAACATGACTGGAGAAATGATTCAAACTAAAGCAAAAGAGTTTCTACAGAAAATGTATGGTGATGCAAATTCCAAATTTAACTTCTCAATTGACTGGCTAGAACGGTTCAAGGCAAGGCATGAGATTAAGTCTTATAGAAGATTTGGTGAAAGTGATTTAGTTGTTATGGAGAACATTGAAGATGCTTCACCTCAAATAAGAGCTAAATTCGAATATTTTGATTGGAAGGATATCTATAATATAGATCAAACAGGCTTATTTTATCGTTTGTAAACAGATCATTCACTGGCTACAAAGCAATTAGAAGGACGAAAAAATGATAAGGAAAGACTTACTGTTGTGGTTTGTTGCAATGGAGATTGTTTAGATAAAGTACCTCTTTGGGTTATTGATAAGTTTGCTAATTCTAGATGCTTTAAACATGTTACTGAAAGAAATGTGTTGCTTACAGTAGACAATTGTCCAGCCCATCCCAAGGTTATTGAATGCTTGAGAAACGTTGAATTATTCTTTTTGCCTCCAAATTCAACATAAAAACTTCAACCATGTGATGCTAGAATTATTAGAATAGTTAAGATTTATTATTGGTGTCGCTTTTATTCTAGCATATTGGAAGGTTATGAGAAATGAGTAATGGATGTGGCAACTGATGACAAGCAAGATCCAGATGACAATAGTGTTTTACCACATGTTTCTTCAAGAATGATTTAATACAACATGAGAAGAATATACCAGAGTTGTCTAGAAAGCACTTTAGTTTTATGTATTTTCAGTATATTTAATGAATTATTATTTTATAAAAATTAATATCTTATGCATTTAACGAATTATTATTTTATCCGCTTGGCCCAAGTTGGAACTGGGAAAAATTATTATTTAACCGAGAATAGTAATTTATCGAGGTTTTATTGTAATTTAGAAAGTCGGAGGCGGAGAAAAGTAATGGAAATGAAAAGAAGAAATTGATCATAATTTCTGGAAATGAAAAGAAACAAAGAGCTACCAGTTTCAGCAACTCAGAGTTTGAAGAGTAGAACAAAGTGCTACCCAGATAGACATAAATTCTCCCTCCCTAACTAGGAAATTTATTGCAAATAGCAGACAGGTGTCAGCCTTATCCCTTTCTCACTCTAATCCTACTTTCACTCCTTACACTTTTCACACATTTCAAATCTAATCCCTATTGAAATGTATTGTGTTAAAACTGACTCACATTACAAAATCGACTGAGAAAAACAAATAAATCCTTTTAAGTGCAATTATTAAATGAAATTAAATCCAGAAGGACTTAATTTAAATTTTTAAATAGTACCGGCACTTTTTCTACAATTTACACCCTTTCTTACTTTTTATATTTCATATTCTCTAAAGAATAAACAGACAAAAATGGCTCTGACATCCCCTTCCTTTCTCGCCTCCAAATCCCCTCTTCTCCCCCGCCGCCATCTCCTCCCTCCAAGTCTTAAACCCATCACCGCCGTCCATTCGGCCGACCCGACTAAGTCAACCAAATCAACGGCGGCGGCGGCCTCCACCAGCTCCCCTTCGATCCCCACGCAATGGAGCCTCGAAAGCTGGAAGTCCAAGAAGGCCCTCCAGCTTCCCGAATACCCAGACCAAAACGACCTAGTATCCGTCCTCGAGACGCTCTCTACGTTCCCTCCGGTCGTCTTCGCCGGGGAGGCTAGGAGCCTGGAAGAGAAGCTGGGACAGGCTGCTCTCGGCAACGCTTTCTTGCTGCAAGGTGGTGACTGTGCCGAGAGCTTCAAGGAGTTCGATGCTAACAACATTCGTGACACTTTCAGGGTCCTCCTACAGATGGGTGTAGTCCTCATGTTTGGTGGCCAAATGCCTATTATCAAGGTTCCCCTCCTTGCTTCTTCATTTGATGTTAGAATTGAAATTCTAGTACTATAATTGGAATCCTTTTATTAACGATTTTTCTTTTATATAATTGGTAGTTTGAATTTTTTATTGGTTTCCCTGTTTGTGTTGAGTTTTTTTATGAAGGGTCCAAGAATTGCATGGTTTGGCTGGGTAATTTGGCTGCTTATATCAAGATACATACATATATATATACTTGGTTACTTATTTTCTTTGATGGTTAATACTTAAGAAGGTACGTAGTTAACTGATAAAAATTTTTGGGTGGTAAAATTGAATCTATTTCTTGGGGTAATTGGCTGCTCATATCAAGATAAGTACTTTGTCACTTATGTCTTGTTTATGGTTAATACTTATTAAGGTACTTAGTTGCTTAAGGGAATTTGTGGTTGGCTGCTCATATCAAGATATATACTTGGTTACTTTTGTCGTTTTGATGGTTAATACTTAATAAGGTACTTTGTTACTTAAGAGACTTTATGGGTGGTAGAATTGAATAAATTTGTAGGTAATTTGCTGCTCATATCAAGATATATATATACTTGGTTACTTTTTGCGTGTTGATGGTTAATACTTTTTAAGGTACTTAGTTACTTAAGAAAATTTGTGGGTGGAATTGGCTGCTCATACCAATATATATATGTATATGTTTTGTTACTTATGTCTTGTTGATGGTTAATACTTCATAAGGTACTTAGTTACTTGAATTTGTGGGTGGTTGGCTGCTAATATCAAGATATATATTTGGTTTACTTATGTCCTTTTGATGGTTAATACTTCATAAGGTAATTAGTTACTTCAGATAATTTTTGGGTGGTAGAAGTGAATAATTTGTGGGTAATCGGCTGTTCATATCAAGATATGCACTTGGTTACTTATGTCTTATTGATGGTTAATACTTAATAAGGTACTTAGTTACTTGAGAGAATGCGGGTGGTGGAATTGAATGACTTGTATCGAGATATATATTTCGTTACTTATGTTGTTTTGATGGTTAATAATGCATTTAATTACTTAAGATAATTTTTGGGTGGTAGAATCGAATAAAATTTCTGGTTCGTTGCTCACATCAACATATATGTACTTGGTTGCTTATGTTGCTTCGATGGTTAATACTTAATAAGGTACTTAGTTACTTAAGGAAATTTGCGGGTGGTGGAATTGAATAAGTTTTTCAGTGATTTTCTGCTCATATCGAGATATGTACTTGGTTACTTATGTCTTGTTGATGGTTAATACGTAATAAGGTACTTAGGTACCTAAGAGAATTTGTGGGAGGTAGAATTAAAATTATGGGATTTGGGGGTTAAAGTTCGTAGTTTGTTGATATTACTAGAACCTTTTCTTAAGCAGTTGAATAGATTTTATTACTTTAACTTTTTATAATTGAATAAATTTCTTAATCTGTTGATTTTGAGATTATTAACCAACTGAAATGTTATTGTCGATTCACAAACTTTGGTACATGACTAAGTTCTTTTAAGATTATAGGCCTTGCTATCCGATAAAGCTAACTATTTTGCATGATGGCTGTGGGATAATGTATTAAAGTATGTGGTTATGATTGTTTAGGTAGGAAGAATGGCAGGTCAGTTTGCAAAGCCGAGATCAGATCCGTTTGAGGAGAAGGATGGGGTGAAGCTCCCAAGTTATAGAGGTGACAATATAAATGGTGATTCTTTCGATGAGAAAGAAAGAGTTCCAGATCCCCATAGGATGATCAGGGCCTATTGCCAATCTGTGGCAACTTTGAACCTTTTGCGGGCATTTGCTACTGGAGGGTATGCAGCCATGCAAAGAGTCACACAATGGAATCTAGACTTCACTGAGCACAGCGAGCAGGGGGACAGGTGTATTCATTTACCTCAGATAAACTGTTTGCTTTATGCATTGAGGAGTTTTGGTCTTTATCGTGAACTTTTTTGGCTTTTCCCAACCCATCTATTTGACAGTTTCTAGAGATTTGACTTCTGATAGTGAATGATCCCTTGTCTGTAACAGTGGTTCATTTCATGCTCAAGGAGATGATCTATGATCTGGAAATAACTATTAGAATAGCATACTTTTATGACCGACTTCATTGCTGGATAGCAGCAATGCTACATCAATATAATGTTACTTTGCGAAATGTTTGAGCTGAGTAAGAAAGTCAGATTTCTTATTTGTTCAAGAAGACTTGAAATTGCATAAAAAACGAGTTACTTTGCTAATTGCTTTCTCTTGCATCACTAGTGTTGTATGGAATAGTTAATTTCACTTTATGCTCAAGCCAATATCAGAGGTTCAAGTTCTAGGGGAACATAAGCTAGATATCATTGTAATCGACTAAGTTCACATCAATGACACTAACCCATTCCTATAAAGGAGCTCCTTTGAAGTTCACTTTGTGCATTAGGTCCGATACAACACAGGGACGTTTCCGTTCATTATCTTTTTCTGGGGTTTTTTGAGGGATATGGCACATCATCTGGGATGCAAAATGCTTTGCACCAATATCTAGGAACTGTTTGCTTGAAGTTGGTGCTGTAGGATTGAACTAGTTTTATTGTGATTTTTGTTTTTTTTTTTAATGTTGAAGATGTTCTTTTTGGTTTGTCTGTGAAGGTACTGTGAACTTGCTCACCGAGTTGATGAGGCAATGGGGTTCATGGCTGCTGCTGGACTCTCAGTTGGTCACCCTGTCATGACAACTACAGATTTTTGGACATCTCATGAGTGCTTGCTCTTGCCTTACGAGCAGGCACTCACTAGGGAGGATTCAACTACTGGGCTTTACTACGACTGCTCAGCTCACATGCTTTGGGTTGGAGAACGCACCCGCCAACTTGATGGTGCTCATGTTGAATTTTTAAGGGGAGTTGCTAATCCTCTTGGCATAAAGGTACTCTTTTTTTACTTGTGCTTCAGTTAAAGTGCACTAAACTTCTTATGCCACTGATCATGAGGGATTTTTTTTCCCTTTTTAAAGCAGTTAATGTCAGTGATTAATAATTAACCATGAATTTACATACGAAAGAATTTAAGTAATTAACAATGGCATTGTGATGCAGGTTAGCGATAAGATGGATCCTAGTGAATTAGTTAGGCTCATTGAAATTCTAAATCCTCGGAACAAGCCAGGCAGAATAACAGTCATTGTAAGGATGGGAGCTGAGAATATGCGAGTGAAACTTCCCCATTTGATCAGAGCGGTCCGTGGAGCTGGGCAGGTTGTAACTTGGGTTAGCGACCCCATGCATGGGAACACCATTAAAGCTCCTTGCGGACTGAAAACTCGTTCCTTTGATGCCATTAGGGTATGGTTGCTTAAATATTTTCTTTTTTTCACAACTTATTTATGATAACCTTTTCGGAGTTTACCATAGAAGGCATCAATGTAATCTCGGCTTTTTAGGGTAAATGCTAACTGATATTTTGACTGTCCATCTACTCTATGCAACTATAATTTACAAATTCTTGCTTTGGTAGGCCGAAGTGAGAGCATTCTTCGATGTACATGATGATGAAGGTAGCCATCCCGGAGGAATTCATTTAGAGATGACGGGGCAGAATGTGACAGAATGTCTTGGAGGCTCAAGAACTATAACCTATAACGACCTGGGTTCACGCTATCACACCCATTGTGATCCAAGGCTCAATGCTTCTCAATCTCTGGAACTCGCCTTCATTATCGCGGAGCGCTTAAGGAGACGAAGGCTTGCATCACGGAACCCTCTTGCCTCCTCCCGATCATCTATTTAGAGGGTTTCCTTATTAGTTTTCTTAGTCGAGCAAATGTAGGCGTGCGGATCACAAGTAGTGATAGAATGGTTAGGGTTAAGTATATAGGGTTCCTAAGAACTAGTTTGAAGGTCAGTTTTGGTGGAGAGACAGGTAATGATATGAGTATGGGCTATATATTGTCTGTTTTAAGAAAATTTTGGACTATAATGAAACTTCTAATAAGTGGAACATAAAAGAGGAGCATATTATGTGAGAAATTTATGTTGTGTTGTGTATGATTAGGATTCTGTGTCATTTTATATATATATATTATAAACAGTAAAAAAATTGAACCCAACGAGACCAGTCTGATCTGTGAAAATTAATGAACATTTCTAACTCTAATCTGAATAAGTTCACTTTAAAAAAAAGAATGTATTAGAGAATTAATCATTAAGGATGGTCTCCCAGGTCCCACCATCTTTCACTCTATCCTTATCCTTTCCATCTACTATATTTTATTGCAAAATTGGGTAAACCCTGATGTTAGTCCTTCTGATCACTACTATATTTTTTTAATTTTTGATATTCCAAATTTTAAGAGTTAAATTCCACTATTAATCCTTTACGGATTCAATTTAATCATTTTTAGTCCTCAATTCTTTTTAATTTTAAAAATTTAAATATTGACACAAATGACAATGGTTATCGTTTTTGTGAGTAATATTTAAAAAATAGTAGATATTACACATATAAGATTTTAAAAACTGTACAGCTGAACAAATTTTAACAATTTGGTTAAGATGGACATTTCAAATTTAGAAAGAATATAAAAATAAATTAAAATATATGAACTCAATAAGGTTTAAATTTGCATTTTATAGCTTGTAAAATTTAATGCCTAGTGTAATCAAATTTTGGGGGTCTGATTTAAACCCTAAACCAAATTAATTAGAAGCATTGTTTATAAATATGGTGGAGGCAAGTTAGAAGTTGGGTGTGTAGAAATGATGAAAATAGTATAGCTTTTAATTTCTTTTAATCTCTCTATATTCATTATCATTATTATCTTACATTCGCATCTTTTCTTTTCTTTTTACACCAACCTACAATTCCTTTTCTCCCCCAGTACCAAACTACAATTTTACCCGTCACGTGATCAACCATAAATAACCATACCCTAATATCTACATTACATCCCCATTTCACCACTGATTTCCGCCACCTGTCCCCGTCAAACTAGCGCCTTGCACCTCGACGTCTGCGGATCCCACATCGCCGGCAACAAGTATTTCCGGCCGTTAATGCCGTTGGCATTGTAGCTCGCTCCGGTGCTCTTCTCCACCAACAGTTTACCCGGATAACCCGGGTACGAACCCGACCCGAAAATCCCCGTGCAAGCTGAAACCGCCTCCAACGGCGCGTCGGCGGGTCCCTGGAAATATCCGTTGTTAAACGGGTTGGTAACAGTGTTAGCCAAAAGGGTGGCCAAGTTGATAATCATCCCGTCAATCCCAACGTCTCCATTGGGAGCCACCAACGGCGGAGTTTGGGGACCATAAATAGGCTGGTGAAATGGCCAGGCGCATTGACCAGGACATTGAGTCTCCGAGTTTCCAACCCAGATAAAAGTACCACGAACCCGACCCCGACCAACCCGGTTCGACCCGTGAGTCCCGCACCTCATGCAGAACCCTTCGACGGCGACGTCTTTGGCCGTGAGGATAACGCTGACCGTACCTACGCCGTTGAATTTCCCGGCCAACGCCGGCAAGTGTGGGTTCTTAAGGATTTTACCGAGCGGGTAATTTTCGAGGAGGATTTGTTTGCCCACGACCAAAGTGGAGGAACCGGACTTGTATTTCTCCGTCGTTTTCCACCAAAACGACGCCGACGGAACCTTGGGTTTGACGGCGGAGCTCAAAGAGTTGATGAAATCGACGATTATGGAGCGTTGGGTTGGGGAGAACTTCCCGTACCAAATGAGATTAACAGTGATCTTCCCCTTCAAGAGTGGCCCATTGTGGTATTTCAACACCAGAGGCTGCTCTTTAACGAGCTCGGAGAAGGTAAAAGGGATGCCAGAAAGGAGCAGGAGAGTGAGAAGATTGTAAATAGAAGCAGAAGCCGCCATTGTTACAGAGAAAATTTGAATGAAAAAGAAATGAGTGAAGGTGCGTTTTATAGGGGGTGATTTGGTGAGGGGGAAACAGCTGTTTGAAGAAGAAAGGGGAGGTGGAGAGAGATGATTGGGTATGAAATATGAAATGGGAAGAGGAGGTTCGCCAGGCTGTAACGAGTTGAAAGGGTAAAATAGAGTGGGAGTTGGGTTCAGAGAAAAAAGACGTCTTGCAGTTTTGCGTGGGGAGACATTCGGGGATTAAATGGGTTAATTACAATTGGAGACCCTCCCTAGTCCCTAGTCCCTAGTCCCTAGTCCCTAGTATTGTCCTAGCTTAGAGGAAATGCCTCCATTTTATTTAATTCAAAAGAAATCAGATACATGATGGATGCTTCCCAAATGAGATAGGGTGGTCCAACTCCAAAGACCATCATCTTTTTTAAATGTTTTAAATTTTTTTAATATTTACAACACATAATCAAATGTAATAAATTAATGTTTTTAAACTTTTTATAATAGCAAATATTAATAAATTTACACTCTTTGCAATCAAAATTAAAAGTAAAATCACAAAAATCGTTTCCAAAGCTAAAATAAAAATTTTAAAAACAAACATTTCAATTAAAATGTATGTAAAAAATTACAATGTTTTTAAAATATGATACAAAAAATCAATATATTTCCTATTAAATTTGTTTAACATAAACAATAAAAAAAGTTTACCAAATCTTTTATTTCTTTAAAATTTCAGTTATCAATTATTTTTTTTATTTTAAATTTTCTATTACGTATAATTCTATTTGACATAAAAATATGAATTTATTAAATATATTTTAGATATTATATCCAATAAATTGAAAGTTTTCTTTTTAGTCAGAATTTTTTTATTTATTTATGTCTAACATACATAAATATTATCTTTTAATTTTAATTACGCTCTAATAACTCTATAAATATTATTATCGTGAATTTTTTTAACTTACAAATTTCATTTTGGGATGTAGCTTCTTTTTATTTAAGATGAAAATAGGAAGACACTAATATAAATATAAGTAGTTATGTAGGGCAAATTACAAAAAAAGCCCTATTTTTTTAAAATTTACTGAAATAGGCCCAGTAAATAATTATTTACCGGAATGGGCCCATACCGAGAAAATGCGTCCACGTCAGCGCGATGTCAGGGTATGTGACAGAAAAACGCGTCCTCAAGGGCGCGCTTTGTCGACGTGGACATAAAGCGCGCTAACATGGACACGTTTTCCTGCCACGTCAGCGCGTCCCTGGGGACGCGTTTTCCCCTCGCGTGAACAGTACAATGGCTATTTTTTGACCGTTGGTGAACCCCCCAACGGTAAAAAAAACTATAAAACCCCCCACCCCTTATTTTTTTTCACAAATTAATCCTTTCTCTATTATTCTCTTAACAACATCTCAATTTCCTCTCAATTTCCTTCCAAATTTCTCTCAAATCCATATTTAATCTCAATTTCCTCTCAAATTTCTCTTAAATCCCTATTTTTTAATTATTTTTAAAAAATTCTATTTTTTTTTAAATTTTTGTTTAAATCGTAAAAAAATTGTACGAATTTAGCAATGGCCGGATAATTGATTCGTCTTGATAACAAGCACATATCCGTCGAACAAATGAAAATGGTAAGTGTTAAATTTATTTTTTAAATATTATTTAAGATTTTTTATTTATGCATTTTTAAATAAGTATTAATTTATTATTTGTTATAAAAGTCTGTAGATCGGATATTGGAATGTTATATCCGTAATATGCATGGTCCTCCATCACCGTTGGTAGAGAATTACCTGCGGGAAGCGGGTTTTTGGCACGTGACGACAGTAGGCCGGAGATGCAAGTTGGACCCGAAACTTATCAGTGCGTTGATTGAGAGGTGGAGACCCGAGACACACACATTCCATCTTCCATGTAGAGAGTGCACTATCACTTTGGAAGATGTCAATTTGCAATTGGGACTACCGGTGGACGGGTACCCAGTCACCGGGTCTGTTCAATCTGGCAATTGGGGAGCGGTGTGCTACGAGCTTTTGGGCGCTATACCAGAGAAAATTAACGGAGGTCGGATCGAGATGGGCTGGTTATGAGACACATTCCTGGATCCGAATGATGATTCAACCGAAGTAGAAAGAATCCGATATGCTCGAGCATACATTCTTCAGATAATTGGAGGTTATCTGATGCCGGACTTGTCATGGAACCTCGTACATCTAAGATGGCTGCTGAAACTCGTTGATTTTAGAGTAGCTGGTGAATTGAGTTGGGGGTCTGCCGTGTTGGCAACATTATATCGGGAGATGTGCGGGGCGACGCAACCGAGTAAAGCGAAAATCGAAGGTTGCCTGTCACTACTGCAGTCATGGGCACGGTTTCGCTTTCAATTTTTACGTCTTCGAGTGGACCACCCATATACATTCCCACTCATAACGAGGTAAATTTTATATTAGATTTTACAATTATTACGTAGATTGTAAAAATAATAGTATGCTAAAAATTTATTTAATTAGGTGGAACCATCCTGCAAGTTATGCTCGATTACCTACCTCTCTTGAAGATATACGGCTTCTATTAGACCAATAGTCGGAAGCACAAGTAAGTATTAAATAAAATTGATATTTCCATCATGAGCTAGTCGATTGGTATTTAGTATTTAGTATTATGTATTATGTATATAACTAATATACGCATCATGTTCATATAGTTTCAATGGACACCATACGAGGATTCGGTAATTCGAGCAGTAATTCCGGATGAGTACCTCCAAAATCCAAACGCTTGGCATATGAAAGTTGCATTGGTCAACTATGCGACCGTGGAGATGCATCAGTTGGACAGAGAATTACGACAATTTGGATGTAGACAACCGATTTCCATGAGAACTAAGGTGTTAGATGATCATCACAAAATCGACCTACGACAATTGCATGCGGATTGGCCGAGATTTTGGTCGTACTACATCCAAATGTGGGAAGATTGGTATGATTATATACCTAATCGGGAACCGATCATCGTTCCGGAGTTAGCATGCGTGCCGGAATACATGCCATGGTTTAGGATCCATGGGAAGCCGTATTTACTGTCGGCAGAGGAGAGGCAGCGACAATTACGTGTCTCCCTAAACCCTAAACCCTAACCCTAATCTAATTTTTAAAATTTTTTAATTAAATTACTCAAGTAATCCTAAACCCTAATTTAATTGATTTTTTCTTAAAAATTAATAAACACGAAAACTAATCCAATTTTGACAAATTTATAAATATTTTAATTGACAAACCCTAAACTCTAAACCCTAATTTATTTAATTTTTCCTTAAAAATCTTAACTTAAAAACACCCTAAACCCTAAACCTAACCTTAACCTTGATCTAATTTTTAAATTTTTTTAATTAAATTACTCAAGTAACCCTAAACCCTAATTTAATTGATTTTTTTAAAAATTAATAAACACGAAAACTAATCCAATTTTGAAAAATTTATAAATAATTTAATTGAAAAACCCTAATTTATTTGGTTTTTTCTTAAAAATCCTTAACTTAAAAACACCCTAAACCCTAACCCTAACCCTAATCTAATTTTTTAAATTTTTTAAATTAAATTACTCAAGTAACCCTAAACCCTAATTTAATTGATTTTTTCTTAAAAAATAATAAACACAAAAACTAATCCAATTATGACAAATTTATAAATAATTTAATTAACAAACCCTAAACTAGAGGTGTTCATGGGCAGGGCAAAAAATATGAGAGGGTTCGGATAAAAATATAGGCCCAAAATATGGGTTTGGGCAAAAAAGCTAAGCCCGTTTAGAAAACGGGCCGGGCCTCGGGCACCACTTTTTTGACTCGAGCCCGGCACGGTCCGGCCCGAATATATAATAAATATTTTTTATTCTTTAATTTTAAAATATTTTTATTCTTTTTATATTTAAAATATTTTTTTGGTGTTTATTAAATAATGGGTTGGGGCTGGCCGGACTCGGGCTTAGAAATTTTTTCTCGCACCAGGCCTGGACTAAATTTCAGGCCCATATTTCGGGTCGGATCGGCCCCGGGCCTAGCCTTGCCTGGCCCATGAACACCTCTACCCTAAATTCTAATCTCTTATTTATTTAATTTTTAATCTTAAATCCTAAAACCCTAAACCTTAAAATCCAAAAACAGGCAAAACGCGTCCTTGAGGGAGCGTTTTGCTTACGTGGACTTAAAGCGCGCCCTCAGGAACACGTTTTCCTGTCACGTACTCTGACATCGCGCTGACGTAGATGCGCTTTCGAGAAAATGAGCCCATTCCAGTAAATAATTATTTACCGGGCCTATTTCGGTAAATTTTAAAAAAATAGGGTTTTTATCTGCAATTTGCCCAGTTATGTATGTATTTGTTTTATTAAAAAGTCAAAACCTATTTTTACTAATACATCTTTTTATAATAATAATAAAAAAAGCTGAAAAAGTTAAAAAAGTAATGAAAGAGATTATTCACGTGCGGGAGAGAGAGTCGGTAAGGAAGACGACAAATACCATGACACGTGTTCAGTACTAAAGAGGGTAAAAGTGTGGGGCCATCCTGGTCCCGTCCGTACGCAAGCTTTTCTTTTTATTTCTTATTTTCGTATTTATAAGCGGAAGGGATAAGCATTGCGGTTTTTGTACTTTTGTACTCTCATGTCTCATCCTTTTTGGATTTTGTTCTTTTTTTTTTCCCCTAATATTTTTCATAAATATAAATTTTTACTACTTATGTTTTCTTTTTTAAATATTCACATAAAAGCTAAAATGAAAAGGACAAAATACCATCTATTATTTTTATGGAAAATATTTGATACAATCATAGTAAGTTTTTAGCCTTTTAGGATTAAGTAAGGGTGAGTAAAATTCGATAAAAGTTTTAAATTTTATATTAAATAATTCGAGTTATTTGAACCAACTCAAATAAAAAATTAAAATTTTTGGTTTAACTCGAATATGAATTACACAATTCAAGTTATCCGAATAAGAAAAAGTAAATTACGTCATTCTGATAAATGTTTATCTTTTCTAAAATTAGAAGTTAAAACCATTAAGTTAAAAGGCAAACGACGTCGTTTTAATAAACGTTTACCCATTAACTTAAAAGCAAAACCATTATATTGTTTATGTAATTAAATAATCTTGCACTTCGTCTACTAGTTAATTAAATCGGTCCATGTAAATGCAACATTGAGTATAAATAATAGGATTCTTTAACTTGACTCAATAAATTCGATTAAAAAATATTTCAAATTGAGTTCGATTGCTAAAATAGGATTTGCCAACTCTAAATTTTTTACTCTATTTGACTCGACTAATCAAATGCCCATCCCTTGGGTTAAAATATTAAAAAAGAAAGACACATGTCAATTTTTTAAAATTACTTGTGGAATAATATATATTGTCAATGTACCAAATATTAACCTAATCTTTAAGAGTAATTTGGCGTTCCAATTAAAAAAAGACACATGACAATTTTTTAAGGCTATTTGTAGAATAAAGAAAATATACTTCTAATGTACCAAATACTAAATCTTTAATAGTAATTTGAAATTTGAATAAAACTGTTCTTCGAACTAGCTTAACCACCTTGAACGATTCAGTCAAGTTTAGTTAAAAAAAGTTTGTCCTTAAGCTGACTTATCAGAACTAAATTTAAATTAATTGTTTTAATTTTATTTAAATTTAATTATAAAATATATAAATATATAATAGAATATAATTTATTTTTTTAAAACAATATTATGATGTTTTGGATATGTTAGGATGAGCCGAGTTCAAGTCTGAGCAAGGAAGGTTTTTTTAAATCAGGCTTTAGCCCGATTTGGCCCATAGACATCTATACATTCAAAGCATACTTCATTTTATTTTATAGGTTAGTTTTTTTAAATTTTTTTAATTAAAAGTGATACTCAAATTAAAAAAATTGTCTAATTTTATCCAAAAAGTATACGATGTGCCATATGTGACTTTCTTATTGGTTAGTATTATATTTTGGCTACTCAAAAAAATAAAATGATAGTTTAAGTACAACTTTTGACAAAAAACAACTCTAACGACTGATATAAGAATTTGGAATACTTTAAGGATCAATTTACTAATAAAACCTTACTTTAAAAGTTAATTAGTACGGTTATTGGCGCACACTTTGGGTTAGGTTGATTATTTATTTTTCTCAAATTATAGAGTAAAAGTTTGAAAGTTAAAATATGTTTTAAGTCTCTATACACTTTGTACATTTGGAATTTAGTCCCCTTACTTTTATTTTTAGGAATTTAATCCATCTACTTTTCAGATTTAAAATTTTGACTCTAGTTGTTACCACCAATAAAATTATTCTATTAAATAGTATGATGTGAATTTTGAAATTAAAAAAAAAATCTGTTGCCAGTCACATAACAATATAAATAATGTTGTAAATACTTATTAAGATTTTTTCGCTTAAAAACACCATTCGAACTTGTCATTATAAATTTTTTTTCTATTGGAATAGTGTTTTTAAGAAAACTAACGTCAATATTTTGGTTGAAATAGTTAATGGTTTGGTATAATCTGTTGGAATATCTGGAAACAGAGGAATATGTGGATTTTCCAAGGAGTGGATGTTGATTTAAAGCATATTCTTATCTTTTCATGGAGTTGGTGAATTCTATCAAACATTGTCTTGTTCCATCTGTTGGCTCTTCTAGAAATCTTAGTCGTTGCAGTAATTGAAACCTCCTCCATCAGGATGCTTTAAATTAAACACGGATGGGGAGAGATCACTGAGTTTGGGATTTGCTTCTGCTGCTGTTATGGCGAAAGATGTTATGGGTAGATGGCTTGGAGGTGTGGGTATGAATATTGGAAGATATAGTGTTGAGTAGGTGGAACTTTGGGCAATTTATGATGCCCTTGTGTTGGCTTGGGATGTTAAATAGGATAATATCATTATTGAAACAGATTGTGCCCAAGCCCTTTTAACAATCTCAAATAATTCTTATGGTAAGTCGAACAAGGATTTTCTGATTAGAATAAAGAAACTTTGTAGTGGGAAGTGGTAGGTGGTTTTACAGAAGGTCCCAAGAGAAGCTAATGCTACAGCTCACATATTGGTTGGTGCTATGCAAAAGTTCCTGTATGGTTCTATCAGATTCAAGGATATCCCAACGGTAATCATTGAGCAAGTTTGACTTGATGGGAACTCCATTTGTAGTGCAACTGTTTTATCTTTGTAATTGATCTCTATTTTATTACAAAAAAAAACTAACTAATGACCTTATAAAAGTAGAAAGACCAAATTATGTCAAAAACTAAATTGTATAGATTAAATCTCAAGTTTGAACATAGTGTAAGGACCAAAATTGAAATTTGACCATTGCCTTATAATGTAAAAGATGTAATGCAAGCCTTAAAGAAAAATGAGAAGTCGCGTGTCAGTCTCTATGACTTTTAAGATATTCAAATTATACATAACCACATAATATTTTAATCGAAACATTAACTATGTTAACTATTTAGACTAATTAATAACATTATAAAAATACAGAGATCAAATTATGTTAAAAATTAAATTATAAAGATTAAATCTCAAATTTAAACATAGAAACCTAAGGGTTTTTTACCTATATATTTAAAAAAAATTACTTAAATGGTATGTTAAATAAATTATGTACCAAAATGGTACATCTAGACAAGTGGAGGGTGGTGCATACGCGGCACCACCCTAAAATTCTAACACATTTAACTGAAAAAAAATAATTAAAAAAAACTGGTAATGATAACTAAATAGGCGGCACCTAAAGAAATACCGACCAAATACGACCTGTATACGAACAAAACCCGACCCACTATCATAGATGAGACAGGACAATTGAGCAGCACTGGTCATGCCTACTGAAGAGGCGGCACACCCCTGGTCACGCCAATTCCACAGGCGGCACACCCTGTACCTTGTCAACGGTGGGAAGGGTCGAATGGCATGCCCGTGAGTTGTGTGTTTCGGGGGGACCTTATAAAGGTCCTCAATTTCCCATTTTTTTGCCGGAAGAGAGAAGACAATCTTTGAAGAAGAGAAGAAGAAGAATGAGAGAGAGCGGGAAAGGGAAAAAGAAAGAAAAAAAGAGAAGTGGAATAGAGAGAGGGAAGGAGAAAGAGAAGGGAAACAAATAAATAGAAAAGGAAAGGAGAGATTGTTGTTTAAAAAATCATAAAAGGTAATTTTTTTTATTTAGTAAAAAAATCACAAAATGTTAATTTGTTCTTGTTGTTATTGTTGATTTAATTCGAATTTAATTTTTTATTTTATTTTTATAAGGTATTATTTGGTTAAAAAGAGCTATTAAGGTAGGTTTGTATTTATTTTATATTTTCATACATCCATAAGTTATTTTTAATGTTTATTGAAGTAGAAAAGCCTATTTATGTTATGTATAAAGAAGGTTTTATTTTTTTATGTAATTTATTGGTTATGTGTGTTTTAGGTTGATTAGATTTATTTTTTATTTAATTTATTTGGCATGTTATTTTGATTATTTTAATATAATTTTTTTATTTTTTATGTAGGTAAAAGATGAGACATTGAGTTGGAATTTATGAGATAAATTAGGAATAATGGTTTACATGTTCTAATTTTTTAAGATTTTATAGTTGAGAATAAGAGTTTATGTTTTTAAATTTTATTTTATTTTTTTTATAAATATTATAAATGAAATTTCTTTTGAATCCTTCCATGCAAAAAAAAATTGTATTTTTTGACAATAATTAAGTTGGCATGTTATTATATATATTATATTTTAAACCAATACATTTTACTTATTATCAATTTAAAATAATAATAAAAATAGTCGTATTTATTATATTGAGATAGTTTATGTTATGTTTTTGTTAATTCTTCTGTTGACATGTTATTTTTATTATTTTAATATAATTTTTTTGTTTTTTTTATGTAGGTAAAAGATTAAACCATTGAGATGTAATTTGTGAATGAGACCATTGAGTTGGAGTTTGAGTTGAAATTTATAAGATATATTTATTTTGTTAATGTAGTATAGCAAAAAATATGAAGTGGACAAAATTGTTTGGTATTTTTTGTAATTAAAAGCAATATATAAAATTTAGGTATTTTGATAAATATTTATAATGCATCAAACTTAGAAATTAATTACCGAAATTTGTTTTAAAATTGCAGGTTTCGCAAGGGATTCATTGATTAAGAACGATGATCACATATCAAACACAGTTAATAATATGATAATATATTGTTATTTGTTAATCATGGGTTCCCTTAAAAAAAGTTCTACGTCATTTACGGAAATAAATTATGTTATAATAACTATTTTCTGTAATTTAATAGTGTCAAGGGCCATACGGCACCTTGAGGGGTCGGGTGAATGGTTTAGGATATCCCCTGGATGAACGACTAATGACATACTTGGAGTTAGCCAAATTCGGGTCACCAGCATTGATCCGGACGTTTGATTTTCGATACGATTTAATATACGCATTGGTCAAGCGTTGATGCCCGGAGACTTACACTTTTCATTTGTTGTGTGGGGAGTGCATTATCACTCTAGAGGATGTTGCATTGCAACTTGGTCTCCCAATCGACAGGAGTGCCATAATGGGCGTAAGTACGATAGCCGAGCCGGTTGCTCTTTGTTATAGCCTACTAGGAGTCTCGCCAACGATGATGAGTCTAAATTTACGGGTTTGATATTTTCATGGCTTAAAGCCAATTTTGAACATTTATCAATTAATGCCACTGAGCAGGACGTGATGTGCGCAGCTCGAGCGTACATTATGCATATTATAGAGGGTGTACTGCTGCCGGATGCGAATAACAACAGGGTTGATTTGATGTATTTACCCCTATTAATTGATTTGCAGAATGTTCGCTCGTATAGTTGAGGTTTTGCAGTTCTGGTTTTGTTGTATGGTGAGCTTTGTCAGACGATAAAGCCTGATGCCGTAGACACAGGAGGATGCCTTATATTGCTGCAGTCATGGGCTTTTTATCGGATGTCATTCTTGGCATCAGTTAGGCACAAAGCATACGTATTTCCACTGTGAACAAGTGATAAAATTTAACTTGTTATAGCAATTAATTGACATTTTTTTCTAATGATACTATTCTAACGATATTATTCTAACATGTAATTTGTTTTCGTAGATGGAGTACCAATCCAAGTATCAGGAGGTCATACACTGTCTCGATATATCACAATATGTCGGAGAAGAGTTAAGCTATTCCAATATCTGTGACATGTAATTACTTTGTATATCTTACTCAAACCGTGTTAAATTTTAACCATGTTATTAATTATGTAATTTATCTAGATGTCGTATCGGAGACCAGAAATTTCGGCTGTTATACCCCCATCTGCCCATATTTATTCTCACCCGTGGTGCATTAATGAACCAATTACCAATTTCTAGATAGTGAATGTTATAACGAGGATCGAGTACTTTGGAAGTTTGGTTGCATCCAGTATATCCCGGCTTTGCCAATGCAGTTGGGGAAGATTCACGGGATTAACAAGAGAGGAAAACATGGAAATAATTGCGGGGTTGTGCACCAGAAATATATTGCAGTGTGGGATAATTAGATGGCGCGGAGACCTCAGATGGATATTTCTTTCGATTTGAAACCATCGTTAGAGTACATACAATGGTACTCTAGTACAGGAAAACCATATTTACTTGGTCAGCAGTTGACCATAGTCCCGCCGCACATGCATCGACTTGGGGCATACGAGCCAGAGCCCGAGCGGTCGCATATACATTCCGGTGATAGTTTTTATCATCTGGAATTGCGGGTCAATGACTATTTCTTGGGCTCGTCAGGACACAGATATTATTCCGGGTTTGATATTTTCAGTCTAGTACCACCGCAGTACAACACTCTTCCCGGCCCATATCCATCGCATTACTCCACTTCTCTTGGGTCGTATCCACCGTAGTACAGCACTCCTCCCGACTCAAGTTCATCGATGACGTTCGGGGCATATGATTTTTCTTCCGTGTTTCACACACCCCCACCTGCGACTGAAGAGGATGTTGATCGCCGTGATCACCCACAACGTGAACGTCGACCCTCGCAGAAATATACCCCTAGGACCACACCATCAAACCATCAATTTTATGAGTTTCTTGCAATTTAAATATTATAAAGTTTGTACTTTTTTTATTCTAAAAAAATATAAATTAAGAAAAAGACAATCTTTATATTTATTTAATTAGATTAATTGCAACATTAAAACTTGGAACAAATTTGTGGTCATAAATTAGATTAATTGCAACATACAACATTACAACATTAAAACTTGGAATAAACTTTGTAATATAAATTTTGTAATATAAATTAAATTCATTACAACATTAAAACTTGGAACAAACTTTGTAATATAAATTTTATAATATAAATTAAATACATTACAACATTAAAACTTGGAACAAACTTTGTAATATAAATTAGGTACATTGGATTACATAAGCTCAATCCCTACCCGTTCGTGAAGATTGTCCAATATAGTAGTTTTGCTGCAGGCATTTACTCCGATTATGACCAACTAATCTGCATAATTCACAATGCTTACCGTCAAATTTCTCCCTAATGTCCATTTCATTATGAATTCTGAATGATTGTAAATGACATTTCAGATTCCTATGCAACCTTTTGTTTAGGACAAGTTTGAAAGTCGTCGGAGGCACCTCCCACGTAGACAAGTCAGACAGGACGAGGAACTCATTTTCCCAATCACGCAATGTGCGCTCAAGGGTGTACACATCATCAACAAATTGTTCAAGAGCGAGACTTTAGCACACACTGCTACGACATGCGCACATGGATAATGAAGTGTTTGGAATCTCCTGCAATCGCACCATCTGTTTCGGAGATAAACTCTATAGGACCTAGGTGGTATATCGGGTTAATGACCGATGGTCTTTGTAACTCAAAATGTTTTAAGGCATCGTGAATATACTTCTACATTCATCGACCTCACCATCTGACGATTTGCAACCATTGCATCCCTGACATCTTCGACAAACACGTGTCCCGCCTCTATCTGGTTAACTTGTTGCTGACCCATTCTTGGCATCAAGGTAGCCAACTTGTAGAATGTAACCGAGAAGACAGATGAAATCAGAAGATATCGTGTTTTCAATAACACAGAGTTGATCCCCTCCACCAAGTTTGTGGTCATTTGACTATAGCGAAAGCCCTCGTCAAAACTTTAAGCCCTATCACGACTCCATGGTACCCAACCACTGTCGAAAAGATGTGTTTGTTTGACCCTCTATGTCACTCTCAAGTCGAGTCATTCTTTGGCGAAAAATGTGTGGCTCTAGCTCGTACGCTATATATGTATTAAAAAGAGATAAGTTACAGTATTGCCCTAAAACATTAAAACTTATATTGTAAAGATAAGGTTATCATTTACCCATTCTCACAACTTCTCTCTACCAGTCTGCATTCTTATAATCTCGATGGAAGTTAGCCGCGATGTATCGGATCCAGTAAACGGATCTCCATGGCACACCGGAACTCCTAATGGTGGTAATTAATCTTTTCCCTCTATCAGAGATGATGCAAATATTATCGTTACTAATAACATACCTCTACAGGTTGGTAATAAAAAATTTCCACGATTTTATGTTCTCCTTATCTACGATGACAAATGATATCGGAAGCATGTTCTTGTTCCCGCCTTGAGCAACCGTAAGAAGTATGATATGTGTATATTTTCTGTATAGTCAGGTCTCATCTACTTACACAAAAGGCTTGTAGTGGGGAAATGCGCGCACACATAGATCAAACGTCCAAAACATCTGATGAAATTTTTTTCCTTGTTTTAGTTGGTCATTTGGGCTGTAATAAAGTCGTTTCTGTAACTCAATGACAGTCTCCGATACGTACTCTTGCATAGCGATTATCCATCATTGTAGCTCATTGTACGATGTATCAAAATCTCTGTACAATTGCTCTATTGCCATCTGTTTAGCTATCCACGCCTTTCGGTATGATACTCGATGCTGGAATCATACCTGCATTTCGGTAATAAGTATCGAAACTTTAATGGTTGGCATGTCCTTCACCATTGGCATGATACACGTATAGATAGTTTTGGAATCAAGTTTTCGATGATCTTCTTTCATATGTGTTGATGTGCATATGTGAGGCCTAACAAATTTTCGTATCTCTCACATCTATGACTATTTAATAAATACAACTCGTAACCGCCAATTGTAGCCTTCCGTCGACTCTCAACACTTCCCAATATATAATATCGGTTTAGACACTGTGACTTTGTAGTCCATTGACTTATTCATGCTATACCGCTTAATAGAAAATATGCACTCTTCCTTACTTTTGAATCTCTGGCATACGAACAACTCCTCAGGATCGGAATCTACTACCAGCCAATGAACAGGTAGTATTTCAGGGTACTCCGGAAACTCAGCTATGTGCGCCTACACTTAACCATCGGTGGCTCGGGATTATTGTGTATCACAATATGTCGAATTTGGTTCCCGACTAAAGACGCATTAATGTTTCCATCTTCATTCACGTCTTCGTCGTCAGTATTATCAAGGACCTTATCCACATCGGGATCACTATCACTATCAACCTCGTGATCTCAATGATCACTACTATCGTATCCATCATCACCAACTACATTAATATCGGGTGCAACATTAAGATCAATATCGATCCCGTATATACTCGATTCACTATCAACATACAATATTGGAGCCACCATGCTCGGTTCTTGAGCTTCATGTTCTTCACCTAATACAGTGAGGTCTTTAGTTGGCTCCACACCAGCTAATTCAGCAAATAATTGAATCGGTGCATTTTGGTCACTCTGATTCCTATAATAAATATCGATCATTGTCTCCACGTCTTTATCGTCTACAAGTTTCATTTCGGTGAATTTGATAGGATCTGTCGAAACTGAAAACTTGTAGAAAAGTTTCGAGATCTTTCTCCCACAACGTCTAACAATTTTTGCGCTAATCATTTCCTTCATATCATCGAATGAGACATTCTTATTAAATCACATTGCAATTTGTTGGAGACATTCAAATGTACATCCAATAGTTGTTGTCAATATTATTCCATTGAAATAAATGCATACGAAAAACTGATTATCCATCTTCAATACTCAATCTGTTAAAAAATAAACAAAAATTCTCAAAACAATTTCGAACAGCATAAAAATACTTACATAAAAAAATTAATGAATAAAAAGAGACCAAAATTATATCAATATGAAATTCCTTAGGATCTTCTTTCTCTTCAATCTTTATAACGAGTATTGAATTTAGAAATTCTATCAGTAATTTCCTAACAACTAATTTTTCCATCCATGGTATGTCAAACACATTTTGCTTCCCAGTCAACTTTCGTGAACCTACACTTTGTCTCGCTATTTTCCTTGCTCCACAAGAGATTATAAACTTCACGAAGTTTATAACTAGATTTCAATAGGTTCGTGGTACCAAAGTCTTCCAAAGTTGGTCTAAAATGATTCGATGCTCCCGTTCTATTAATGTCCCTCTAAGGGTTAAGTATTGCACTTTATTCTTTCTAATCAGTTCATGACCCTTCCATAACACTTCTTGCATCTTTTGATTTACAGTAATAAGGTGTTGAACGATGTCTTCTTCTGGTTTCATTCTGTAATCTTGCAATTCTCTCATCATTTTATCAACTTTCTCCCTTTGTGCTGAAGTTATTATCTCATCAGGCAATATCAAATTTATTGCCATTTCTAACAATATCTATGACAGAAATATTTTCAGTATTTATCTATTTTTTTCTGTTGTTATCACTAACTAACAATTATTTTATAATAGTTACTAACATAAAAACTTTCAAATATATTAAAAAAATTTAAAACATAACATTCATAACCTAAAAAATCACAATAAACCTTAAACAAATAATTAATCTAAACACAAAACTTACTAACAAATCACAATAAACAAAATAACTTTAAAACAAAATATAAAAATAACACTAAACAAACTATATAATACTAACAAAATATTCTATTTAAAAATAAAAATAAAAATATCTTTTCTTTCTTTCTTCCCTTCTCCCTTTCTTCTTCCTTATGTTTTGCAATTTTTTTTAACTGATACTAAAATTGAGTTGGATGGGGGAGGGGGGAAATGATACTGGTGCCGCCTATCAGATAGACACCATACCCCTTTCGTATAAAATACCTTCTCTATACCATTCTGGACAAAGTGGTACCGCCTATCAATTAGGCACCACTATTAATTTTTTTTCTAGTCAAATGTGTCAGAATTTTAGGGTGGTGCCGCTTATGCACCACCCTTCACTTGCTTGGATGTACCATTTTGGTACATAATCTATTTAACATACTATTTAAGTAATTTTTTTATAATATATAGGTAAAAAACCTGAAACCTAAACTATAATTTAACCATTTTTAACAATATATATAAAAAGAAAACATTGACAACATCTTTTAGATCTTCCTTTTCTTTTTTTAATAATCTCATTATAGATTCTGAAAATATTTACTCTTTTTGATACAATGTTTAGAACTACTCATAGGAGGATAATGTGCTCCAGCGCACTCGTCCTCCTATACTGACAATAATAACTATGTCAATCGAGTTAAAACTCAGTTAGCTTTTAAACCTTAAAATTTAAATTTATTATTACTCTTTAAAATATTCGAATAGAGAAATTCTTAAATTAAAATATCGTTTTAATAATATATTTTCATTGATTTAACATTAGTTATCAATTTATATGGGACAGATTTGGACCTGCATGATGTAAAGAAAAGAAGGTGCATGAACGAGGTATGAAGCAATCATATTTTGTGGGGGGTTGATATGGCCTACCTTGGATTTAATTAAACTTGGATTGTGACCAAAAGAATGTCATGGAAATGGAACAACAATATATGTAGCTACCCAATAATAATGTCGTAAGTAGGTGAAAATGGAACACTAAAATTTAGTGCATTTGGTGATGGGGTCTGGCTTTTCTTATTTTTTCAATTCTTTCATTCTAGTCCCTTTTAATATATTAAATGAAAATGACTATTTTAAAAGATTAAGTTTAAAGTTATTTAATAACATAGGTTAAATTTATATGAGAGAGATAGAGTGGTCCCTTTCTAACACAATTTTTTTTTAAAAATTTTTTTAGAGGTTTGATTATGATTTTAATTCCAGGTATGATATTTAATTTATGTACTTTAATTTGTCATAAATCGATTTTTATATATTTATATCTTCATTGCTTTGTTTAAATAATAATGTCAAATTTTCGTATATTATATATTAAATTTATAAGACAATAGCTCAATTAGAAAATTATTAAAAAATCATTCAAATTACGTTATTATAAAAGTATTTTTATTTTTATTTTTTTAATAAAATTAATAAAAACTTAGAATGTCTTAAACTTAATATATTAAATTTTATTTTTTTATAAAATTATATTCAAATTTGATTTTAATATTCAATTTAATATTTGAGTGTTTTGTCTCAATTTAGTATTTGATTTTGGTTTCAATGTTCAATTTGGTATTTATATCAAACGACATCATGTGACCTAATGAATATTTAACACATGTGCTCTAATAAAAAAATACATAGGTACTTAATTGGGACAATAAATTCAAGTACCAAATTGAACATTGAAAGCCAAACTCAAGTACTTAAATGGGAAAAATATCAAGTATCAATTTGAAAAAAACTAGGTACCAAATTGAATATTGAAGCTACATTCAAGTACCAAATAATATTTTAATTCTAAGATGATATTTTTTGGTATTCTCCGTCTTCGATTTACCATCTATGTTCGGGGTTCGTAACTACTCTTCCCAACAATGTTATCTTCAAAGTTTGAACATGTGTCACCCCTTAAAAATGCAATATGCTTTACTATTGCACTCAAATCCTAAAATGAAATTAATTTCCATTCCTATTCACTTTTTTTAAAAAAATTCTTTACTTAAGTTATGTTCTATTTTGATTAAATTCAAATTAAAATAAGATTCGATTCCTAAATCTATTATTTCTATTCACAATGTTTGAATTTAAAATCTTACTTAAGAGAAATCAAGTAATGTTGTAAGACCCAGATTGATAGTCGAAGCCGGTCAAACTACATGTTTTTAGTCAAGGGATAGAATTGAATTATAACTTTTTTAGTGGTTAAAACATAAAATTATCATGTATTAGTTTATGATCTCATCATCTTTGAAAAGGACTAAACAATTTCTTTTTTTTGAGATCCAAAGTGCAAATTTACTATATATAAATGTATAATCTAACAATTCTTAAAAGGGTTGAACTAAAATTTTCTGTTTTTGGGGGTTAGGGCCCTGCCAGCCCCTTTTACATTCACCTTTGTTCTCGGGTTCAAAATAATATAAACACAAATAATAATAATAATAATAATAATAATAATAATAATAGTATAAACTTTCATTTTATGAATTATAACATGAAAATTAAATATTTAAATTAGTTTTATTTGATTCAAACAATATAATGGTAATGTATAATTATATATACTTACAATAAAGTAAAAAAAAAATAATTCTACTATTAGTCTTTTGTATTAAATATAAGTTATACACTTAGGCTTAGTTTGGATGGGCGATATGTTTATCTTTGGCGAAGTTAAAAACTACAGTGACGGTAAGATTAGTTACTGTATCATTGAGACTAGAGACAACGATAGGGTGTGTTTTTGGATTCAAACGCAGTCGTAGCAATGAGGTGAGAATAGAAAATAACTATTAATGACATTAGATTAAGAATGATATATAATAGAAAATTTTTAAATTATTTTACTTTTACAAAATTATTAAAAATATATAAATTTATAAACTTATTTAATAAAATATTAAAATGTATCTTTCGATATTTTATTATAAATATTTTAATTAATTATATAATCAATTGCTAAAAGTATAAAGAGAGTAGACTATAACTAAAAGTATGGGCAATATAGTCAACTAAAGGGCTCTTTCCTTTCTACTTCAGTGCAAAGCTTCAGTCAAAATTGAGGGCTCTAGTGTAGAGGTGATAATGGGTTAGGCTACCCGGCCCCGCCCGATGACTCGCTCGAAAAATGGGAGGGTTCGGGTAAAAATATAGGCCCGAAATATGGGTTTGGGCAAAAAAAAGAGGCCCGTTTAGAAAATGAGCCTAGCCTCGGGTAAAATTTTTTGGCCTAGACCCAACCCGGCCTGAATTATATATTAAATATATATTTAATATGGGTCGGGCCGGCTCGGGCTTAGCACTCTTTCGAGCTGGACTTGGACAAGTTTTTAGGCCCATATTTCGGGCCAGGCAGGGCCTGGGCCTGGAAAATGGATCTAAAATTTTTTCTAGGCCCGACCCGAACCTAGCCCGATCCGGCCCATGATCACCTCTACTCCAACGCAATACAAAAATTGGAGTCAAACTTGTCACAACTCATCCAAATGGATGATTGTGGTGCGTTTGCACCAAAATCAAGGGTAAACTCGTCTCACTGGAGATTACTGGTCTCCCAAAGAGGCCCTTAGTAACTATACTTTAATTCAATTATTTTTAATCTTTATACTTTTTAAATTTTAAATTTCATTTATGACGAAATAATAATTGTTAAATTTATTAAGCTATGCTATTTTCAAAATTTTTTAAAAAAACATATTATAATTTTTTATTAAAATGATATAAAAATAATTATTTACTAAAATAATACACCAATTTTTGTATTGACCTAAATAATATTTTTTTTGAATGTGTCAAACACTAAATTACCATTTGAAATGGCGATTTCAAGATTATTTATTTATTTATTTTTGTCAAATGGAGATGTGGGGAATTTGTGATATTTTTTATTCAATTAAATTGATTTTTAAAATGATGAAAAGAGGAAGTTGGGTTAAATTAGTCATATATGTCAAAAACAAAAGTTTATTGGTTAAATAGGTTGAATTTTTGAAAAGTTAGGGAAATAGATTATTTTTGGAGAAAGAGTGGGAAAGCACGCCTAGCTGAACGTGCTTTTTCTTTATGTTGTATTTTCTGACTTTTTTAAATATAACTAATTTGTTTGGTTAGATGGTTAAATGTTAGTGGTTTTGTTTTTAAGTCTCAGGTTTGATTTCTCTCCCACTAGCATTTCATTATTATCTCAACTATTTTAGTTAAATGTTTAAATAATAATGATTTCATCTTTGAGACATAGGTTCCATTCTCTTCTAAATACATTTGTAATTTTTATTTCAGGTTGTTTCAAGTGTTTTTAATTAATAATTTTTTTTCAATTTTTTAATTTTTAATTCAATATTTTTAATTAAAAACTCTTTTATTGTTAACAAATAATAAATATATATATTTTACATATATCATTATGTTAAAAATATTTGAAATTAATAACTCTTTTATATATAATATAACCATCAACTATTTTTTCAATATATTTTTCTTTATGTATAATATTTATATGTCAAATATTTATTTTCTTCACATATATTGTGAGTACTTTGATTTCTAATATTATAAAATGAAATAATTATTTCAAATATAATTATTATTTTTATATGTAAAATATTTCAAATATTTTTATATGTAAAATATTTCAATTAATTATTTCAAATATCATTATGTTTATATGTGAAATATTTTAAATATATAATACTAAAATTTACTACACTCATGATATGGATTGAACAATAAATATTACGCATATAGAAAATTATATTTACTAAAAATGATCATATTTTTAATAACCATTTGATTTTATGAATAAAAGAGTTGTTAATTAAAAAGATGAATTAAAATATATTTTTGAAACAATACATTTATTAATTAAAAATTAAAAAAAAGCTTGAAACAGCATGAAATAAAAATTACAAATGTGCTTAGAAGAGAGAAATTGAACCTGAGTCTCAAGGATAAAATTATTATTAATCATTTAACCAAAGAAGCTGATATGTTAAAAACTTTAATTTAAAATATAAAAAGCTTAAAACAAAATAAAATTAAAAAAATATAAATGTGAGTGGGAGAGGAATTAAACCTAAGACTTACCCAAAATCACTAACATTTAACCATCTAACCAAATAAACTAAGTATATTAAAAAAGTCAGAAAATGCGTCCAGTTGAGTGCACTTTCTCACTTTCTCTCAAAAAACGGTATGTTTCCCTAAATTTTCAAAAAATCAACCTCTTTAACTAATAAATTTTTTTTTGACATATATGACTAATTTTCACCAAAAAGTTGATCCAACCACTCTATTTTCCTATTTTATCTAAACCTTAAATTTTAAACTTGTCACTTTTTTTAAATTTTGGTAAATAAAAAATTTAGTGAACATTAAAATAAAAAATTTAGTGAGTATCAAAATCAAATATATGAAAATTAATTATCACGTTTTTTTTAATTTTGGTAAATAAAAAGAAATTAATAAAAGGTCAATCATATTAATGATACCTATTAATAGAAATTTTGGTAAAACAAAAATGTGATAATTTTCATATATTAATTTTGATATTCACTGATTCTTTTGTTGGCATGGTCATTTATTTTGCCTTCTAATTTAAAAATAATTTTTTTTATTATTTGTAAAATCACTCTAAAATGAATGGGAAAGTTATTATCAATTAATTTTGTTGACATGGTATACATGTGAATGTTAAGTCAACAATTAATGATTTTTTAAAATTTTAAAATTCAAAAAATTATAAAATTTGGTGAAATTATTTAAAAACATAAAACATATAAAAATATTTTAAAATTTTAAAAATTAATTAATTATTGGCATGGTATACACATGAATTGTGTGGATGCTATTGAGGTAATTTGACAAATAATACAGATTTAAAGGTTAAAAGAGAAGAAAAATAAATGAAATACTAAAATATTTTTTCATTTTTAATTTACCAAAATTTTAAATTTTAAGGCTGAGATAAAGTAGGGAAAAAAGTGGGGTGGTGTCATTGTCCCCCTTTATTATTTTAAAAATAATTTAATTAAATAAAAAATCACCAACTCCGATTTGGTGATTAAAAAAATATAAAGAAGAATACGAGGTTTTGAGTATATTTTCACTAAAAATATTTAGTCTAAATAGTTTCATTCTATGTGCCAATTCTGATCTAAATCTGGAAGCAAGGCCTTGCCACGACCCACAAATGGTGTAAAAGTAATTAAAATTAAATTAAAAATATACTCCAACAAGGGATTCATGATTCAATCCGTAAAACTCAAAATCAAACCAAATGGAATGGGGAGTATCTTTGACACAACATTGACTGTTCACCAACACTAATTGCAGGGGCATGGAGAGGTTAGAAATTCTCCATCTTCTCATCAATTTTCTTGTTCTTTACTACTTTTTTCTCCTTAACACAAATGAAACCCATTTTATCTATTTAATGAATGAATGTAAGCCATTCTTTTTGAAGAAAAAAGGGTCCTCTCCTAACTCTTTTGGCATCACGCTGGCCATGGACCGACAAAGCATTAATGACAATAGAGTGGGGTATGCTGCCCATCTCATGCATCAACATTTGACCTTCCATCTAAATAAGTGTCACTATACGATGCAACTATGATATATAGGATATTAAAAATATAGTTGCCGATTGAGTTTTAGCTCGGTTGGTATTGATATTATTATTAATACAGGAGGACAAGGTTTGAACATATTAAAACGTGTTTAGTGAATAAAAATTTACCACTTGACATTGTAAAAAAATGTATAAATAAAAATAAAGAATACCAAAAATTTGTTTACGTAGTTTAGTTTTTTTATGTCTATGGGGCCTAACTCGATGAGTATTTCTACTATCTTTTATCACAAATAAAACAAGTGATTCACACTCTATCACTCCCTAAATATAGAGATATCACCTTTATACATAAATCCCAGAACATTCACCTCCAAATTTTTCCTTTGTGAACTTGAGCAATAAACACTCAATGTTTACAATTCAGTTTGCAATTACTAAAAAAACAGTTCTTCAAGTGCTTTCAACAAGCTCTCACACATAACTTAGACAAGTCTTAAAACATATATCAATTTTGGCTTGGTAACATAAAGTAGAAGTGAATTGAAAGTAACTCATTGAAAATAACAATTACAACATAAACATTCAAAGCATAATCAATCAAAGATATGATGTCCAAAAAGCAACAACACAATCTAGATCAAATCTCCATGTTCCGAGGGTTGAATTAAGTCATTCTAATCCAATGGCCAATTTTTAGTAGTCACAAATTGGTTTCCAAAGATTGACCATGTTATCTTCAAAATATCAGCACATTCACTAGTCTAAAGATTTTTTTCATTAAATTGTCAATTCAAATACCGCAAGTAAGTTCATTGTCTCAATAACAGTTTGCAGTGGACACTACCAAGTGCTGCTTAACTTCATCCAACACGCATTGCCTCAACAAACATCATTGCCATTTTCTTTGAATATATTTGTTATACCTACACATGGCGAACTTACATCATGTTCTGTCAATTTCGTTAGTGAACATCATGGATTAAAATCATCTTCTGAGCTAAGATCACCTATGAGGCCAAGGCTCTATGAGCTCATAACCTTGCAAGCTCAAAATGTGGAGATCACACCCATGACATGAACAAAATATCTACCACTTACATGTCGTATATATCTCATGTCCTAACATGACAACTCATATCTATGAGGACATGACATCAATAAATCAACTGAGTTCCAAAAAATACGAAATTAATACAGAGATGACATATGGCATCTCGAAAATGATTAGACACATCCACTTATAAAGGCCATAAAAATCAAAATAGAATATCTCTCTCCTATCATATTCTCAACTATTTCTTTTCTTCCTCTCGAATTCTAATCTCCTAAAAGAAACTCAAACTCCAATCACCCTCACTTAAAACTTTTCGTCTATAAAATAAACCATCACCAACCACGATAATCCCATATAACTATATTCAAGTTACTACCTCCAATAAAAAAAACCAGCAATAGGGCTTTCATTTATTTATTTTGAATTAAAGTGAGGTTCTTAAATTTTGAGTTAACATCACAAGCTCCAATGTCGACATATATACCCGAGGCGAGGACTGGAGCCGCCGACCGTACAACCTTGGTATTCTAGGCGTGAAGTTGAAACTTTTAGGGGATAAGAATAAAATTATAAGTTTTTTAAAGATTAAGTTGTAATTTTTATCATTATATTAACTTATAATTTCACATTTAAAAAAAATATTAACACTAAAATATCTTATTTTAAAAGGACCAAGATTTCTATTTACCCTCCAAACCATTAACTTTAAATAATGGTGTTTTATTTGAGATATTATAAGCGTTGGGTGTAGTGGTAAGATACATTATGCTTGTTTGACGTATTTAGTGGGACTGGCAAGGGCCCCGACCTCTCTAAAATAGAAAATTATCCATTTAGACCCTTTAGAAATTTTAAAAATTTAAATAGTAAAGGTAAAATTGCACTTTGCCTGTAATGACCCAAAATTTGCGGGCATCGGAAAAGTATAATATCGGGCCTCCGTCTTAGTAATTTGAGTTCAGAAATATTTATTATAAATATTTACTAAGTTAGTTGTGTGTCTAATTATGTTTTGACTAGGAGAATTTGATGTGATTTTGGGGATGGATTGGCTAACTCAACATGATGCAGTAGTGAATTGTAAACAGAAGTACATTGTAATAAAATGTCAGAATGGTGAATTTCTTCGGGTTGAATCTGATAAATTAGATGGGTTGCCTAGTGTGATTTCAGTCATGATAGCATTGAGGTAAAGTCAGGATAGAAGATCTCTCATCTCATCACATCCTCAAGAGCTTCAAAAGTAGGTACCATATTTTGAATTAAAATGGCATGTACATAGATAGTGAGTTATGCTTCCATGTGTTAGGAACTAAAATGTAAACTCTTGGACTTCTATCTATTTTTAAGTACTTTACGTATTTTGGTATATATATATATATAAAATGAATTAGTAAAACTATATGTATGTTTGCAAATATGGTTGGTAAGTTAAAATGCTATGTATAAATGTTTTAATTAAACAATATCTAGCTATAATCGTTTGGCACCAAATGTAATAGCCTTATACTGGGTCAGTACGATTAGACTAGGTATAGGGTTGTTATATTGCCCCCCAAAAATGATAAAAATTTGATTTAATCCTTTAAAAATTATAAGCCCTAAAAAAGATTTCTAGCTTCACCCCTGCAAGCAAGAACGTATGTTCAAATCTTAGAGATGATATTATTTAGAAAAGTAGCCACAAACCTAAATATGAACGATAAAATGAACATAGATCATAACACCAAAAAATTCATCAACTTTAAATAATGATCATTTATTTGAAATATTATGTACATGTATTATTATATTATACATTAATAGTGGAGTCTTATGGTTAAAAATTGGCCATGAGTTCCATTTATTTATTATTTTTTATATATGAATTAAGGATATGTGGTGGCTTCTTAATTCCGCTTGAGGAGCTAAAAAGACTTCACTGCTAACGTACCAAATAACTATCCATATAATCAATGAGAAATTTAAGAGTAGAAGTAGACTTCTTCCTTAAGCATTTGAACCAATTTCAAATTTTGGAGTGGTCATTGCTGAAAGGACTTTACTTGCATCCACTCCCGACTTGGACATGATTAGTCTCATACCCACATATGGTTATGCCAAAAATTATAATTATCCATACATAAATTCTTTTAAGTAATATTTGATAAAGTGAAAAGTTGAGTGCTAAAAAAGTATGTTATACTTTTAGTATTGACTCCACTATTACCAAATTTATTTTGGTAAGTTGTTTGGTATATGAATAAAAATTACATACGGAATATAATTATGTTGCTTCGTAAAATTAAAATTTGATTTTAAAAAATATTATTTCTTAATTTTAATCTTATTAATCAATAATTTTTTATTTCACAGTTTTAAATAAAAATTAGATATAATAATTTAAATATCTATTTTTTAATAAAATAATAATTTATTTCTAAAATCAACCTAACTTTTTTTTTAATTATCAACCTAACATTTCTAGATGTTATATATCCGTTTATATAGTTTTTCCAATGTTAAACGTGAAAAGTATCTTGTGGCTCACCGCCTTGCTTGTATTGATTTCCTACTAAAAGAGCTTGTTTGTATTATTTCCTACTAGAAGTATCAGTATAACTGGATTGTATTATATATAATTTTAAAATATTTAGTGACTAAATTGAAAAAATTAATAGTTGGGTGATCAAAATAGAATGAAAGACATAGTTGAGTAACCGTTTTTACAGTTTACCCATAAAAATAATTTTCAGATTGTATTTAATGTTTCACATTATCATTTAACAGAGGGGCTAATTTACACGTTTTAAAATGTATAAGAGTTCATTTACCTATTTTTTTAATAAAGAGACCGAGATACAATCCATCCTAAATATATCAACTTTCTTAATACTTTTACCTTGATTTACTTTATAATGTGTGGATTACTTTTAACATGGATCATTTAATAGATATTCATTATATTATAATGAACAAACCTTTAAAGTTCATTAATAAAATTTATTTGAAAAAAAAGTTTATTAGTAAATTTTTAAAATCTTAGAGATACAAGTAAAAAAAATAGTTATGAATTTCGAATATAAGAAGGAAATAATAATAATGAGAAAAACAGTCACGAACTTTAAATATAAAGAGTAAATCAGATATGAATAGCTTATGATATTATGTTTGTTTATCAATAATTTTTTTTTGAAGACATTTATTAATAAAATCTTATTTCCACAAAAAGAAGTTCAAAAACTACCGCATAAATTTTTTGATGTTTAATTTTTAAAATTTTTACAGTTAAAGGAGTATGTGCCTATCCTTTTTGAGTTATGTCTCTAGTCATCTTTCTACTAACAGCATACTAAATAAATTTCTTACTACATATGTATTTGAAAAGTGATTTTTTTTGTTAGATTTGCTTCAAGTCCCTATATTTTTATTTTCAAAATTTTAATTTTTTTTACCCTTTTTTAATTTCAAAATTTAAGTCTAATTATTAATATTGTTAGAATTTTTAGTTAAATTCGTAAGTGTAACATTTTGAAATAAAAAAATATTAAATCGATAACTATGTAGGTAGAGAAAAGCGTTGTAATGAACCTGAATTTAATAGAAAATTTTTAACAATGTTAATAATTGAACTTGCATTTTGAAATCTGAAAAGTAAATGAGCTATATTTCTTGTAATAAAAGTAGGAAGACTAAATCCAAATATACAAAGAGTATAAAGACTTGGAGCACATTTTAACCATAATTTTTATATGATAGTTTGAATTTACGAAGGAGTTGAGGATAATTTTAAATAAAAGTTCCAAAATTATGATTAAATCATTTTTATTCAAATAAATAAAAATACATTATAATAATGATGTTTAACCTATGATAGTCATTAAAGGTGTTCATGAGCTAGATAGTTCAGACCAAATTTGAGTTTATATTTGTCAAACTTAGTCTAGCTTGGCTTGATCCATTTTATTGTTTATAAATAATAATAAAAATATAAAAAAATATTTTTATCATTAAGTTTAAGCAAACACTATTTTTTTTTAATTTTTAAACAATAGAATAAATTTTTGGGTTTAAAATTTAGGTTCTAATCCAAACTAAAAATTTCCATTAAACTTTTAATTTTTTTGAAAATTGTGATAAAATCCCCAAAAATCTTTAATAATTCATATTAAGCATTTTGTTTTTATTCATGAACTTTTATTTTATTTTTTAAAATTCTTATTAAACTTTCTAAAAATTTTAAATATATAAAATTAAATCCAAAAATCATTAATAATTCATATTAAGCACTTTATTTTTATTCATGAAATTTTTAATTAAATTTTTATTTTTTTAAAAAAATTCTTATTAAACTCTCTAAAAATTTTAAAAATTTAAAATTAAGTCCTTTCAAAGTATCCAATATTGTATGTCAATGATTGGAAAAGTAAAATTATGAAAAGGAAGTGCATATATAAGATGATAATGATGGTCACGTTTGTCCGCCGTTGCGAAAACTTGTAATGGTATCAGATATGTCTAACCAGCCAATCATGCGGACCCCCTCTACTCAAACATCTTTATTTGACTCCTTTCATGGGCTATATAATATTGGGCTAGGAGGGATTCATCTCTGTGTTTATATTTGGATATAATTACATTTTACAAATTTAATCAAATGTAAAATAAAGAATAGACGTATGATCACGTGTTTCGTTTTAGATGGGTTTGGATCGGTAGTGAGATGCGATATGGTGTGTTTAGTTTACTTTTTGTTTCACGTTACAATATTTAATTTCACTGTCACCGTTGTTTTTGCACTGATCACAAGTAAACGCATCGTCTATCTAAACTCACCCTTAATTTTTGTTATCATACCTTAAATCATTATGTGCTGACTCTTTAAATTTTTTGAACCTAATTTTTTTAGTAAGTTAAAACAGTTTTTAATTTTGCTGATGTGTCGTTATCTGATTTATTGATAGTATATAAAATAATACATTGGGTAGCAAACTTGTCAATTCGATCCGAACAATGATCCAATTTAATCGATATGAATTCATACTCAACTCATCTCGATTTGATCATAGAAAAATCAACAATTCAAATCTATCCAACTTAAACTCGAATTGAGTCTAATCCAAATTGAAAAAAACCTTAAACCTCAAATGATCCAAACCCTAACAACATAAACCTAAAGTGGCTACAAACTCAAAAGTATTTAAACCTATAATAACCTAACTAGAAAACTTTAAGCTTCAAACTATGTTTGAAATTAACTTAATCCAAAATTGAGTAAATATTAAATGGGTCCACTACTTTTGAATTGTCAAAATGGTTGCCTTGTGAACTAAGAAGCCTTGTAATTGGTCTTCCCAACGCAATTCTCCAAAAATTAGAAGGTGACAAAAGGTGACATTTTTTATGATATCGACATGATATTGGGTCTCGTAATAAAAGCCATAAGACTTTTTTTAACATGAGCTTTTTGGATTCATGCAGCTCGTGAGTTCAAACTTCAAAACCCTTGCTTTTGAGGCCAATACACAATCACAAAATATGTAGGCTATTAGCCTATCAACGCCGCCCTTGCCTACCAACCATTCAATTAAACCTCCTTTCCTTTTCATTCATTAATTTTAGGGTCCAATCCTGAGTCTGATTGATTCAGTGAAGAAGTGTTTTTTAGTGTTATTTTCTTCTTTCACGGTATTGAAATCCCAAACCTTATTTTGGAAATATTAAGCTGCAGGGATGGAATATGAAACTTTACGGTGAGGGGTTGAGATAAAAGAAAAGAAAAAGAAAAGGAGGAAGACAATAGCTAAAAAATTGGTGTTAAAATTACCTAAACTGACTTGTTAATTTTTAGAGGGTCAAAAATGAAAACTAATTCTAAGAGGGACTAAAAATGATATTATACCATTTAGTCAAGGGAATAAGGCTTGCCCCTAACTACACTCTTCACCTATAAAGACTAATCTATCCAATTCATTGTTTAAAATTATAAAAATAATCCCTGAGCTTTTTAAAATCAAATTTGAACTCCATCTAACCCTATCCTACTCAAAATTAGTAGTTTTATAAAGATGGGAACAGTCACGTCAGCTATTAGGAAATAACATTCACTCGTATTTTTTACACTTAAAATCATGGTCAACCTCTGCTTTCTATTTTGCATGCCCAACCCTAATATGATAGCTTTGCCACTCACTAAACCCTAATATTGAAAACAACTCCAGTATATAGGGTTAATTTTATTGGTCAATTCCACCAAATCTCTTCAAATTGATGTTTAGATTTTAAATTAACTTTTAATTGAATTGTATCAGTTAAGTCCTTCCATCAATTTAATTATTAATCGTAAACATAGATGGTTTAGATATGATGTGTTGAAAAATATTTGACAGCTATTCATGTAGTAAGGAAATACGTTTACAATTTGATTTATGTGTTTTAAATATTCGAGCTGACACAAAATTAACAAAAAGACATAATTAATACAGTAAGGATTTAATTAAAATATTTTAAAGTTTGGGGGGGGTTTTGGTGGAATGAACCCATATATAAGGTGTTTATGCCATGGGAATGAATATTTTATCCCAGCAAATTGGCATTATATTGCCATGGGCTGACAATGGATTCAAGCTGTTTGCCAAAGTGCAAAGCCGCCCACCTACGCCTTATATAAACAATCACATCACTTTTATCTAACAGGCAACAGCTGTTTAGATAAATATATAAATATATATTAGGTTAAAATATATGGTTAGTCCTCGTATTTTAATAAAATTTAAAATTTAATACCTATAGTTAAAAATTAAAATTCTATTAATTTATTGTAGCTTTCATATAAAGACCTGGGATTAGGCATGGATTTTTCCGACCTAAATTTAAATTAAATGTTTTTATTCGAATTTAATTATAAAATATATAAATATCTGTATAAAATTATATATTTTAATATTTTATTTTTTAAATAATAAAATAAATTATTTTGATGGATTGAGTCGAGCGAAGTTCAACTCCAAACCTAAAAGTTGAGTCGTCAATAGATAACAACCTTCATAAATAAATGTTGTTATTATAGAGAAAAAGACACATAAAATTCAATTTTTCCGATTGGTCAAATCAATGATTTTCAATTCAATTATTTCAATCAATTGAATCACTTATTCATCCGTCTAAAAATTATAAAAAATGAAACAGAAAAATTAAATAAATGTAAAGAAATCGAAAAAAAATCTAGAACAATTGACAAAGAAAAACCAAATAACACTTTTATAGAGAAAGAATTCACTTACATAGGTATAAAGCTAAAATAGTTTTACTTGTAGTTTTTTATACGATTAATATTTTAGCAATCTAATTATTTTACATATGAAAATATTTGTACTTGTTATACATACAAATTTTTGAATTAATCCGATACCTTTATCATATCCATTGAAAATATTATATATAGTAATAAATTTAATGGTTGAATTTCTTTACATAAAATGAATAATTAGAAAATTTTAATTTATGTTAAACTTTACATACATGATATATATGAATGGAACATGAAATATGACAGTTAAATTGTTAAAATATTAACTCGTATAAAAAATATAAATAGATCTAAAACTCGATTTGATACCCTTATTTAAATTAAGTCATTAATTAATTAACTATCCAAGTAATTCAAATTCATCTACTTTCAACAATATTGACACAAAATCAATAGCTTGACTACAAGTGGAAAAAGCTAAAAAAAAAAAACCTACAATCTTACAGGCAACAGCTGTAATATGATATATATATATTAGAGTCAAAGATACAAAAGAGGTAAAATGAATTAATTGGTTGTACTCGTTGATTTATTGTCACATATACAAAGGCTTGGTATTGACAGCTCGATGTAAGTAACGTCATTTGAGCTCTAACTTTATTAGCAATTTAGTCATGGTGTGAGTTTAGATGGGAGGTATGATGCGGTGCAATGCGTTTAACTTACATTTTATCTCACATTATAATATCATTGTAGTATTTAATCTTATTGTTACCGCTATTTTTACACTAATCGTAAATAAACGGACCATTCATCAACACCCACCCTAGAACTTCTTTTATAAAAATATTTATGGTTTGGCAATGTATCAGTCGAAACTTTATTTCCAATGCATATATGTCAATGTCATAGTTAGCTGAAAATTACAAATTGGTTCGTATGACTAGATCCATCTTGTTAAGTTTTGATAGTCTGGTCTAATTTGGAATATTATTAGATTTGTTCATTCCTAACTTGAATTTAATTTAAAAATAGTTTTAAGGCTTTCGAAAAATGATATTTGAAAAATGATTTACTTTTTATGAAAAAGTTAATATTTTCTGTTGTTTAGCAAATTTCGTAAAAATATTTCATAAAATTTGTTTTTAATAAAACAAACATATATTTGAGATTTTTTTATCTTTTTATTTTTTAATTGAGCTTATTTTATATCTATAAATCTATCTTTTACATTGTTTTTGCATATATTGCGATGATATTTATAAATAAATACATCAAATTAAATATATAATATTACTCAATTATTAAGCTAGAATATTAACAGTTATAAATTAAAAACAATCAAAGCGAATAGATATTTCCTGATAGTGTTATAAAAAAACAAAAAAATAAAAATTGAGTAATAATAAATTAGCTTCCAAACCACAATAAATACTACATAACGTTAAATTAATAAAGGGGCTTACGTCTATGATAAAATTGTAAAACATGAAGAACAAAAAATGGTAAAACACAAAAGCTCCAAAGAATGATAGAAACGCAGGCAAAAAAGCAGAGACAAGCTTAAAAATGCAAAACAGTATAAAGGGGCTCGAGTTTATGAAAAATGGTATCCTTACCTGAGTTATTGCCATCGAAGAGGGAGAGGTGTCAATGTCGGAGATGGATTGTTTCTTCGACAATGAAAAGAGCTTCCCCTTTTGTTTCTTCAACAATGAATAGAGCTATTTGTGGGTCGGGTCATGAAAAAATTTTAAGCCCTTTTTCTAGGTCCAGACTTGGCTTGACCCGAAAAATAGGCCTAAAATTTTGTCCAAGTCCGACCCAAATAAAAATACTAAAACCCGAGCATGGCCTGACCCGGACGTATTAAATTATTTTTATATAAAAATAAATTTAAAAATATAATACATCAAATATACAAAAAATATTAAAATAAATATTTTTCAACAAATTGGAAATAAATTAAAAAAAGTATCACACCCTAAAATATAGGGGGTTAGTTGTAATGAATAATAAAAAATAAGTTATAGGTTGGATGGTTAAGTAGCTTGTACATTTTTTAGAGGTCTAGGTTCACATCACACATTTTTCATTCGTTTCTTTTAATTTTCAGCAAATAAAGATGAAAATCACTCTAAAATAAATATTAATTGGAGTAAAAACTGAATAAGAATAGGTAATTGCCTAAATGGATAACTATGTTTGTTTTCCCCTTCCTTATACCCAAGGTCAAACTATCCTTATCTAATTCTAAATCTTTTATTCCTTTCAATCGAAATTTTAGGTAAAATACCCTAAGTATTTAAGCAATTTATCTCCTAATTGGTTTTTAATTGCCCCTTTTTCAAATCTTATTAAAATTTGGTCTTTTTCTCCCTATTTCCCCTATTCTTTTCCACCATTTTCTTTGCAAAATATTTTCTCTCCATAGTTAGAATCATTTTTGTTCTCGATATCAAATTGATCCTCGATAAATCGATTCTTTATCGATTGTAGAATTCATCGTTGATATTCTTCGTAATTTCATTAAGTTCGGTAAGTGCATCTCGATCTAAAGATTAGGACCCCAAATTTCGTAGAATTTCTATCCGATATTGATATTTCAAATCAATTAGTCAATCTTTCACTGTTCTTGACAAAACTTTTGTTAATATCGTTGAATCTTGATAAATCTTAAAAAACAAACGTTAGCCGTGTGAAATCGTCATTTGAAGGTCCTATTTTAGATGCATCGGACCAAATTTGAGAATGAGGAACATCGTTCGAGACCTCGGTGATAGATGCAAACCGTGCCACGGAATAAGGCCACATAGATGTGTGGATCACATGTGTAACACCCCTAACCCGTCTTCGTCGCCGAATTAGGGTTATAGAGTATTACCAAGCAAATCTAGACACTTTAATAACAAAACATTTCAATAATGTCATTTAACAACAATCACTTAAAACTCATCAACACCCTAGTATACATGTATATTTGGGCCTTAAATTGGCCGTCGAGGCCCTAAAATCAGCTTGGGAACAATCTGGAACTAAATTAAAACAAATCAGAATATTTGGGAAAAAGTTGCAAAATTTGAAAACAGGGGATACACGACCGTGTGGAATGCCCCAGGTCGTGTGACTTTCGAAGTTGGGATGCACAACCGTGTCCCAACCCGTGTCTCTGCCCATGTAACTCATTAAGTTGAGTCATACGATTGTGTCGTAGGCCGCGTGCCAGACCATGTAACTTTTTGACTTGTGGCGCACGTCCGTGTCGCAGGCTGTGTGCTAAGCCATGTAACACACTGACTTAATACACATGACCATGTCTCAGACCGTGTGTGGCACACGGTCGTGTAGTAATTCGTGTCTCAGGGCATGTGCACCTAAATGAACCTTAAATATTAAGTTTACCATTTCAAGATTTCTTGGACACTAAGTAATTCATTTACCAGCCATTAACCTATTCAAAATGCCATTAAACAAGCTCAAATCATGCTAATTCAACCATCTTAAGTGCCTAACCAATGTACCCTCAATGGTACCATAAGTATACATCCTTATACAACAAAATAAACCATCAACCAAAACATGTCAATTCACACAACTTAAACTTCTAACCAATATGTTTATAATAGGCACCTCAATTCACAGTAATTCAATATAACCTATTAATCATACATATGCTAAAAGTTTGTATCAAAGACATCTTCCAACATTCATATATTACAATAAGTCATCAACTAAACATTTACCCAATAAACATCAATATCATTGTAGTGATACTCATTTTATCAACTTGCACTTAGGCACACTCTATATATTTATATACTAAAGTAAAAGTAATAGCATAACAAGCCTATTACATGCCATATAATCCAAAATAAACGTTCAAAAACTATTGAAAACGGATGGGTAGTATGACTCGAGTGCTGACCCGATCGTCCAACCTTCAAAATTATCTAAAGAAACAGAAATTAACACAAGTAAGCTTATTGAAGCTTAGTAAGTTCGACCGAAAAAAACAGTAAATCTTACCGAAGTAAATATAACAATCAAATCAAATATGATTCAACAACACATGTTTCCTGTCATCCACAATTGCATAACGATGAATTGCATATCTCAATTCAAAGCTCAAATAATAATATTTGAGAAAACATACATATCACCAACGAAGTCAATTCAAGATGTCAAGTACATGTCATGCCGTTCAAAGTCATTATATAAGTTATATACAATAATTTACGACCTGATGAACGACTTACAGATATGAGTACACAAGTAGTCCAACCAAAACACGCCAAACACTCATAAGAGCTAATCCAACCAATAACACTCCAAGCGGTCATGAGAGCTAATCCAACTAATAATACGCCTCGACACTAAGTGCCTAGCTCATAGGCCATACATTCGCCTCCATAACACGCCAGAACAGGATAGTATAACTCGAGGGTTCGCAACAAATGTTGAACCTCAATATATTCGAGAAAAATATATAAAACACACCACATCAATCTCCAATCCAATCCCCACATACCACGCAGTCATTCAGTTGTACTCTATCTCGCGTTCATCCGGCCTAAGTATCGAAATTCAATAACATTTTCCCGAACGAACTTACCTGGATTGGATTGTAATGTTTGCAAAAGTTTAAAAATTATTCTGTAATTTTTCTTTTTCCACATAAATCAACAGGGTCTTGATCTAAAACGTAAATCTCCCAATTATTAGCTTAGATTTCATATTCCAATTTATTCTACATTTTATACCCTTTCATTTTTGAAATTTACATAATTGCCCCAAACTTTTACAATTTATGCAATTTAGTCCATTAACCCGAAAATCATCAAATTAATCATTTCTAAAGACTCAACATACTAGAAGAATGTTCAAGGCTTCTAAAAAGTCCATAAAACACCTTTTATTCACCAATTAACCATGTGATTTTAACATTTTAACAATTTAATCCTTTAATAAAATACCAACTAAAATCATTTTACAAAACAACCAAAAATCACAATCTAAGCTTCAAACACATAATTATAATAAAAAAATTTCAATATTCATCAATTGAACTTATAAAATTTTTAACAGATTAGAAAACGAAGGTACGGGTTAGCTGGACCTAGTTGCAATGATCCCAAAAACATAAAATTTACGAAAAACGGGTGAAAAACTCACTTACATGCAAGCATTAACTTTGCTGAAGCTTCAAAGCCTTCAATGGATTCCTAACTTGATTTTTCAGTGATAAATCCCACTAAAGAAGATCATTTTTTATCATTGTTTTACTTAAGTTTAATTATTAAATTACAAAGTTACGTTTAATATAAACATACATTTTAACCAAATTTTATTCTTAAGCTGTCCAACAATAATAACTAGGGTTTAATTGCTACATAGGTTCTCCCTCATTTAATAATTAAGCTATTTGATCATCTAAATGCAATAATTACTAAGTTTTACACATTTTTCAATTTAGTCATTTTTCTTTAATTAGCTATCTAAACGTTAAAATTTCTAAACCAAATTTTAATAAAACTCTAATGATTGCATAAATATTCTATAAATAATATTTACGGGTTGAGATGACAGAAATTTGTGGTCCTGAAATCATTGTTCCGTCACCACTGAAAATGAGCTGTTACAACACGACCTCTCACACGACCATACTTCAACTGAAACCCTAGGAATTTTGAATCTTACACGGCCCAAAACCTTCAGACAGCCTACCGTACAGCCGTGTCTCCCTTGTACCTTGATTTTGTAATTTCTACACTGCTGTGTAACCCCTCCACACGACCTGGCCATATGGCCATGTGCCCCAATTTTATAGTTTTACCCAGAATTCTATGATTTAATTAGTTTAGTCTCTGAATGGTTTCTAAATTATTTTTAGTGTTTTATAGTCAATTAAGTCCCTAATAATATGAATAATGTTAGAATGTATGACTTGATTAGTTGAATTAATGTTATATATATAATTGCATAAATTGAGAATGATATATATGTCTATTGAATCTATATTTGTGATTGTACGTAGAACTTACCTTATGTTACCGCTAAATCGAACACATGATAAGCATGCATTTTGCTACTGAATTAATTTGTTATAGGCATAATAATTGCCATTGAATCAAACTGTTATAAGCATAATGATTGCTACCGTAATGTTCTGTTAAAGGCATATTACATGTTACTATATTGATCTATTTTAAGCATGCCATATCGCATTGTATGGGATTAAACAATATGAACGAAGGAAGTTGAACAGTTTTTATCTGCACCATTTGAGTGGTTTAGGCACACTATACTAGTAGCTTTAATTTGTAAACATGTTGTGTACTCACAACCATCTGACAATGTATTAACCTACAACACTGGTGGTTCATCCACCCATTATTTGGCAGCTCTTATCTGCAAATATTTTGTGCATTCACAACCATCTAGCAGTATATTAACCTGTAACTTTTGTGGTTTATCCACAACGTGGTGTAAAAGTAGAGGAGTTCTGGGGTATTCCTATTATGGTGTGTAGTGGTGGGGTAGGACCTCTTTTTTTATAATCGAAATTGTATTGCATTCATAAGCATATACATAATGGTGAACATTAAGATATTGTGATAGTGAGATGAACTGAAAAATCGATATTCTAAAATTACTATTGTGAATTCTGTGATACTATTGATGGTTAATTTGAAAAACTGATTCTCTGATTTGCTATTTGGTTGCGATTATACTATACGTTATTATTTAATATGATCTATGGATTGTTTGCACTGATCTTCTTGTGACTGAACTCACATTGAGCTTTATAGCTCACTCCTTTTTATTCTCCATCTTTCCAAATATCCCACTATGTTAGGACGCGGACACGATATTTGGAGGGACTCGGCTCGATTTTGTCTATTATAATTGTAATAGGCTAATTTTGGCCTGGGCCTATCCGAAATAAACCAAATAAAACCCCCCCAAAAAAAGTCCAAATAACAATTACAAATCAGCCCAAATAATTAAAACCTAAAACCAATAAATAACCCAAACCCAAAACAGGCCCAACTAAACCCAAATTACTAACCCTAGCCCAAAACAAAAGAAAAAACAAGAAACCCTAAGCAGAAAAAAAGCAGCCGCCGCCCCCAATAGTAGCCAAACGGCAGCCGCCGCACGCCTTCTTCGCGCCGCCTTTTTCGCATGTGCCGCCACGTGTATACCTGTAGAATGGACTAGGAGAGTCCAAGAACAACACAAATAGTGTAAAAGTAGAAAAATAGGAAATTTCAGGCTATAAAAAGGCCCCGAATTTATGTATTTCAAGACACGAATGAATCAAAGAAAGGTGGAAAAAAATCAATTGAAGTATAGATCTTTTTCAAAGGTAGTTGTTTTTTTCGGTCTATTTATTTAGTTATTTTTTTTATTTTGAAAGAAAACAAAAACGAAAAAGATAAAAATCGTACCTTTATGGCGGAGAAGGTGTCGTTTCTGATGAAAATCGGCATTCCATGGGTCCGGGGGTTGAAAACACCAAAAAATGGTGACTTTTCAATTTTTCGGCCACCGCGAGCGGCGGCGGCCGCTGCGGTGGTCCGGTGATTGAAGCCAATGGCCAAATCCCTGACCAAAAATTGGCAGGAGGGGAGAAATGTTGAGAGCTTTTGTGTTTTCTTTGAAGAGAGGTGAGAAAATGAAGTAAAAAAAAAACTTTTTGATTTATATAAAGAAGCAAAACGACGTTGTTTTGCTTTGGGCATTTAAGGGCTAAAACGACGTCGTTTAGCCCCTAGGACCCGCGCGCCGGCCCGAACCGCAAGGAGGATCCGCGTGTTTTCAATAATTAGGTTATTTACCCTTTCGGTCCTTCTGCTTCTTCTGCTTGTTTCAATTTGATCCTTTTTTTTTGTTTTTTACTTTGCCCCAGGATTTTGTTTTTATTGTGTTTTAACCCCGCGTGACATGCAGCGTTTTGGTGGGTGGGAATATTTTCCCTTTTGGTCCCCCATTTCATCTGCGCGTTTTAAATGGGTCCGTTTATTGTGTTTTTTTTTCAATTCATTTTTTTTCCTCAAATTTTATTTAGATTTGAGTAAAATCCTTTACTTATTTAATTTCAGCCTTTTAAGGATTAGTTTTTTTATTTTCTTTATTTCACTGTCATTTATTTACTTGATTATGTTATTGTCATTTTTATTTGTTTTAAGTCAACATTATTTATGTTTTACATATCTAAACTTAGAATTACCTAAGCTTGGCCTATTATTCTTCTATCCTTTAAATCGCTTATAATCAATTTATCTATTAATTCACCTATATTATTTTACGTGTTTTCTATATACATCAAAGTTTGTAAAGTTTTTTTTTATAAATATTTGTTGCTTCCTTCTAAAATTTATCTATTTCTCCATTTTTTATTTATTTGTTTGTTTTTTTTTTGTTTTATTGCTTTATTTATTTTATCAAGGCTTATTTACTAATATTGCATTCATCTTTGTAATTATTGCATCATTTTTAAACATCATTAATTTTCATCTAATTTCATAAAAATGGAAGGTTTTCAAAAATAAAAGTAATATATCGTGTTTTAGAATTCGAAATTTCGTGCCCTAACTTATCGGGTTTCGATTTTTCTTGATAAGTCTGAATATACGAACCTTTTTTAAAATAATTTTCTTTTTCTTTTTTTAAAAAAATCTCGGGAATAGGAAATATCGTGTTCTAACTTACGGAATATGATTTCTTTTCTAAAACCGAGATAATCAAATATCTTAAAAATAAATAAAACCTTTGGTGTTTATTCTCGCTTCGGGATTTAAGATATCGTGTCCTAACTCACAAGATATAATTCTTTTTCCCGATTGGCGTGAAATACGTCATTTCTAAACTTTTTCAATTTTTCGATATTATGACATTAAATAGTTAATTTGATACCAATTTTAGGCGTTACGAGGGTGCTAATCCTTCCTCGTACGTAACTGCCTCCCGAACCCATTTTTCTGAAACTCGTAGACCAAAATCGTTTTTAGGTGATCCAATCATACTTCAACAAAAGATTGGTGGCGACTCCAATTTTCATTTTTAAGTCGACAACTAATTTTTGTTTTAAAAAATGGTTTCGAAAATAATATTTTTGATTTATTATTTAAAAATTTTCATTATTCAGAAACTGTAATGTTTTAATTAAACTGTGGCATGAAACTTAAGTTTTTAGTGATTATTCAACGTGCATGACCTTTAACTTTGATTAAATTATTAAAATTGGGGAATTTAATTATTTGTGCATGAAATACAACTTCTATTAAAGCTAAGATTATGCATCAATTTATCCGCTGCTAAATCATAAAATTTTTAAGTATTAAATAAGCCAGAAATTAATTAAGTTTTTAAAAGTAGTCACCATTATGTAGGAAAGTTAAGTTAAATCAGTTTTTGTTAAACTCGTAAACTTTTTCTGAAAATAGATTAAATATTTCTACCAAAATAAACAAATATTTTAAAAATGACTATTTTATAAACCCCGATCGCTATTAGGCCATTTTGATGATCGATATAATCTCCCGATTTCAGGTCGGGTTGGGGAGGTTACAAAAATATTTATACTTAAAAAACACTAAGATAGATGGAACTTAGTAAGCAAATGCCTCTAAAATAGTAGCAAAATTAACAATAAAATAAGAGTTATACAATATCCTAACAATAATAAAATAGTAGCGATATAATAGTGAAATGATAGCAAAACAGTGGCAAAATAACAATTTTTTTTTGCAAATTCGGGTTGGACCAGGCCTAGGCCAAAAAAAGATTATCAGTTTGGGAAATGTCTTACTGAAAAAAATTAGTAAGATATTTTATGGGAATAAAGTGTTATTTTACGTTCACTGGAAAACCTTTTACATTGATCATCCTATTTCATATGAAACAAATATAAAAAAAGACTGAAAATATTTTCCGTAAAAACTTTTACGTGAAACAAGGGGAGCTAAGTTCATGTTGAATTTCAATTATGTCCGATTAAATGACCCAATTTTATTGTTTGATAAAATACTAAAAGCATTTTTATATTTTAATTATTGAAATTAAATAAAAATATTTTTTACTCGAGTTGATTAAGTCTACCCAAGGTAAAAGGTTTTTGCCGAAGCCCAAAGCTGAGTTGACCTGGGCTAAAAGATTATTTGTCCAAACATAGGTAGAGTCGAACTTGACGATCGAGCAAATTGCCTGATATTTGAATGGGTTTAGTGTGTAGGGTAAATCTAAAATGTGGTCTCATCCGCACAAACCATGATTCGCTAGTGTCAGCACCCACTTGGAGCAGTAGTTGAGGTTCTCCCTGTTGGCAATTTTTTAAGGGAATAGATAGAAGTGTATATGGGTCGAAGTTAGGTCTAGACTTAATATTAATGTATTTTATTATTGCTTAAGCTAAATCTGAAATATGAGTCCAAAGTTTTGTTAAAGTTTGTTAATATTTGTAAATGATTAACTCAAATTCATTTTAAGTTTACTCTTATTTTTTTTAAAAAATAATAATATATTTATATTATTTTAATTTAATATTTAATAATTATATATATATTTATTTATTAAAATTTTATATATAATCATAACATTTTTTAATGTTTATATTATTGTAGTATATAATACCATAATACTACTCTAGAATTTTTGTATGCATTATAAATTACATTATATAAAAGACTTTAAAAAAAGACGTTGGGCCGAGCTCAAGCCTTAGTTGAGCTCAATCCATATTTTAAATTGATTAAATTTTTTTGTCTGAACTTATTTTTCGGATCTAATATTTTTGTTCAAACCTTTTGAAATTTTGGATGAGCTTTTAGGCTTGAACGAATAGTCCAACTCATAAATAGGTCTAGTTAAAAGTAAAATATAAATTTTTTTGAAAGGTTAGCTATAAATTTATCATTTTAAAATGTAAAATTAAAATTAAAACTTTTAAGGGATTTTATCATGAACTTAAAATTTTGTAAATTTTAAAGTAGAGAAACAGAAATTATAATTTTTGAGAACCCTGGCCTATTCCTACACCACTCGATCCACCCTATTGTTAACAGTAACACGTAACCTTTGGAGAAATAAAATTCTATCCCTAAAATTTGTACTATTATTTAAGCTTTTAATTGAATTAGTGTGACCTTTAATTTAATCATTGATTTGATTAAGAAAATTACGAAAATATTTTTCCGTAATTAAAATAATTTATATTATTCAATAATACTTTAATCTTTTTATTTAAAAAACAAATAAAAATATACATATGGTGAAATTTAAGCCCAAAACAATCGCATTAGGAATACTTTTAATTTACCACTCAACTAAAGTTTTATTTTGATATTTTTATACATTTTAATTTTTTATGCAAACTTTATTACTTCCATTAATTGTGTATATATATATTACTAATGTATTTGATTGAGTTGATGTTACAAGTAAGAAGCATGCCAATTTTGTTGTGGGGTTTTTTTATATTTTGATGGTAGAGTTCTATATATAAAAAATTGGATTAATTATTATAATATACCCTTCAAAATTTTAAAATATGTTTATAAGGGATGCTTATTCTAATTTTACTTGTGGAACCTTTTACTTTTCTTATTGCAAATAATAGTAAAAAGATATTTTTTATTTTCATCATCTCATTTATTATTTTAAAACACGAAATATGAGGTTAAATTTATTAATATATATATAAAAATTATTGATTTTTTAATAAAAAATATAGACTAGATTTTAGCCACTAATTAAACATTGGAATGTTGATTTGGGGTTGAAAGATGTTATAAATTATTGGGAGTTTGGGCTACGAAACCCAAATTTTAAGACAGCTATGGGCTCTCCCCTGCCCCAGGCTATGGTTCATTCATATTTCTCCACAAATTTGATGATAAATGGTATGTTTTTTTTTTCTTTATTCTGAATTTAATATAAATATTTTTAATTTTTACCAGGAAAAAATAAATAATTAGGTTAAATAATGTTTCAACTAAGAGTTTTTTTCTTCCATTTTTGAATATTTATTAGCTAAAAAAGATTTAATATATTATTATTATTATTATTATTATTATAAGGTTAGTATTTGGTACACTAACAATGCATTTTTTTATTCCACAAGCAACCTTAAAATGTTAAAACATTTGGTACACTACCAGTGGAGTTTTTGGACTTCATAAGTAGGATTAAGAGGTTGACAAATGTCTTATAGGAATATGGTGAAATATTAAAAAAAATTTTTTTAAAAAGGCACATGAAAATTTTTTAAGGTTGCTTATAAAATAAAAAAAGTATGCTACTAGTGTACGAGTAGACCTGATAATGGATTGGACCAATGCAAAACTTGAGATTTGTTTTTTAAGCTTGGGACCAATCCAAGTGTGACCTAGATTAAAAATGCTAAACCTGAGTCCAATTTGCTTGAAATTTTCTTTGGAGGGGTTAAAATTGAATTATAAATTTTTGAGTTCTCAAAATATAATATTACCATGTATTGATTTTTTAATCATAATTTTTAAAAGGACTAAATATTTTTCCATTTGAGGGTGCAAAATATAATTTACCACATTAACTTATAATTTTATCATTTATGAATGGATTGAATTATAATTTTTTAGTTTTATTGGGGCCTCGTCATTCAGATTCGCCTGACTCCCTAATTAATATGGACAAAAAAGAAGAAGACTAAATTGGAAAAAGCTACCAAAATTAAGGACTAAAAGTAACATTATCCCTTGCTATATTACATAGGACACAAAAATTCAATAGTTAGCCTGCCACCGATTATATATATGCGCCCAATATATAATTGGTGAAAGAAAAAAATATTATGAAATTAAAATAAAACAAAAAAATGTTGTAAATACATTAATGGAGTTCTATAACCTTTAAACATTTATGAAAGTAATGAGTTTAAACCCTCATTCATTATTAAAGATGTTTAATGTACGTGTTAATGAAGCTGTTAAATAAGTTTCTTTCATTTATGTTGCATTGAATGTCAATAACTTATATATGGCTCGGAGAAGACGTACTTTAAGTGGTATTTTTATTTAATTATTTTATTAAAAAAACAATTAACAAAAACATTAAAGTCTAAAACCAACCCTCATTTGTTAGTGTTGTTATTTTTATTTATTTATTTATTTATTTATTTCGATTTTAAAAAAGAGAAATATTGTCATTGTATTTTTAGCCCGTTTTAAATTTATTGGAATTAAAAAGTAAAAAATATGTACAATTTTTGGTTATTTTGATTAAAAATTTTTGAAAAGAAATTGGTATAATTAATTATCAAATTTGATTAATGATAATTAAGTTGGGGTAATAACGTTTCAACAAGCCAAAGGCCCTTCGAATCTTTTATTGGACGCAGACAAAGTAAGATCCCAGGAACATGGGAACTGCACTATGGTCTTTGGTCGTATTGCTGCTGTTTTTCTTTTTTTACATAAAGTTGATCATTCATGTCCTTTGAGCAAGACTTCATTAATCAACCTATCCAAATTCAACAAGGACGGTCCATCCAAACACGCGGCTCTTTCAGCTTTTCTCTTCCATTCCATGACGTTTTCCCTCATCTCCTCCCCTTTCCTTCCTTCCATCAACTCCCTCACCAGCTTCTCCACTTTCTCCCTCTTCACATTGTTGTCGATTTCCATGCCGATACCCCATTCATTACAAGCGAACCAACAATTCGTTTGTTGCTCCGCGAAGAACGGCCAAGAAACCATCGCCACCCCACTCGAAATGCTTTCCACAGTCGAATTCCACCCGCTGTGCGTCAAGAACCCGGCCACGGCGCTATGGTTCAGTACTTCCTCTTGCGGGCACCAGCTCACCATGAAACACCGGTCTTTAGTTTCCTCGATGAACTCCAGCGGCAAAATGGCCGAATCCCCCCGTACCAAATCGGGCCTAATGATCCACAAAAAGGGTTTTTTACTATTAGCCAAACCCCAAGCGAATTCAACCATTTGATTCGCCGTCATCACCGTGATGCTCCCGAAATTAACGTAAACGACCGATTTGGGTTCTTTTAAATCCAGCCATTGAAGACATTGAGGCTCTTCTTTCCACAGGTTGGACCCCATGGAGCTTAAAGGTGACGACGGTGGGATATGGTTGAGGAGCAAGTGAAGGGGTCCAATGGTGTAAAATTTAGGGAAGATGGAGGAGAGAGCTTTGACGACATCATGTTCCAATTCATCGAAGGTGTTTACGATTATGGCGGAAGCTTTGGCAGCTCTGTCGCCCTCCGTCGCAAGGAAATTCAACATTATATCGTCTGGATTCGTTGTTCGAACAAAGCTTGGAAGGTCTCTTATGCGGATGTTTTTCATGCCCGGAATCCAGTCGATGACGGTATCCAAATACCCGTTTGTCATATAGGATTCATCTGCCCAATGAGGAAAAAATTGTTAGGGGTCAAATTAGGATTTCAGTCCTTTTACTATGCTAATATTCGAGATTTATTAAAGATGAATGCTTAAGGATGCATTTTTAGAAAAGTTTTACTTTCTACAATTTTAATTGTTAAAAGTGAGGCTATTTTACCATCTTACCTAAAAAAATTTTATAAAAATGACCCTAATTTAAAAATATTCACCTAAATAACCTAAAAAGTAAAATTGGTTTATGGAGTAGATGGCTGGCACCACTATTTTTTCTATTTAAAAAAATAATTTTTAGAATTTTGAACACTAGATGGCCGGTACCATGTATTTTTTTTTCAAAATTTTTTGGGGGTGCTAGCACATTAATGACCAGTGCCCCTTTAACTAATTAAAAAAATTATTTTTTGGGGGTGTGTGGTGCTTGCCAACAAATGGCCAAAGTCACTCAACAAAAGGAATTTACATATTGTAACATTAGCCCTACCTTGTTTTCCATCTTTTTTTATTTCCCAAGTTTAATTACATGTTTTATATTTTAAAATAATATTGAACTACTTATCATGCTTTTTAATTATTATTGCATCGCTCACATTATTAATAAATTAAAAATTAATTTAAATTTAATATGCACAACTAAATTAGATTTTTTTGATAAAATTAGAACCTACTTTAATAATTTTCATCTTTTATAATAATTCAAACAAACATTGCTAAATTATTGTTTCTTTTATTTTAAAAAATAACGAGCAATATATTTATAAATTTAATCTATAGACGATATTTCTAAATATTATTTTATAAATATATTACTAGTTATTTTTTAAAATAAAAGAAACAATAATTTAGCAATGTTTATTTGAATTATTTTAGAAGATGAAAATTATAAAAGTAGGTTCAAATTTTATAAAAAAATCTAATTTAATTGTGCATATTAAATTTAAATTAATTTTTTAATTTATTAATAATGTGAGTGATGCAATAATAATTAAAAAAAACATGATAAGTAGTTCAATATTATTTTAAAATATAAAATATGCAATTAAACTTGAGAAATAAAAATGATGGGAAAACAAGGAGGGGTTAATAATGCAATATGCCCATCTCTTTTGTTGAGTGACTTTGGCCATTTGTTGGCAAGCACCACACACCAAAAAAAATAAAATTTTTAATCAGATAAAGGGGTGCCGGCCATCAGTGTAGTGTGCCAGCACCTTAAATTTTCTTTTTGAAAAAAAAATGCATGAGTGCTGGCCATCTAGTGTCCAAAACCCCAAAAACTATTTTTTAATTAAAAAATAATAGTACCGACCATCTAATTCCCATAACCTAATTTTACTAATTTTGAATTAGGGTCATTTTTATAAATATTAAAATTTGTTAAGTGAGATGGGTAAAATAGCGTAGATGAAGTGAACTTTTGTCACTATTATTCTACCACTAAATTAGTGCCACATGAAAATTGAGTGAATCACTCAACTAATAATAAATATGCATAAAAATAAAACGTTTAAGGCTATTTATTATAAAAATATATGAGATTTATAAAAATTTCATTAAATTAAAATAATAAGAAATATTTCAAATTTCAAGAAACTAAAACATATTTGCATCTTTTAAAACAATTTACTTAAGAAAACTTAATCCGGTAAATATTTAATTGTATTGCCGATATGGGCTAACTAATAACAAGATTAAAGTACTAATTAATAACAATATTAAAATAAGAGAACTAAATATGTGAAATTAAAATATAAGGGTTAAATCTCAAATTTATAGCATTACGGAGGACAAAAGTCAAATTTAACCAAAAGAGTTAAAAGAAAAACCAGACAGTTTTGTACCTTTCAATGGTGTAAAACCCTCATCAATAAGCCGTCGGTAATGACAATAAGCCAAGAAACCACAAGCACTGGGTGTCCAAAACAACACACCGGGAATCCCTAACTCTTTAGCCGCCTTGAGAGTGAACGACATGCACCCATCGGCGACGATACAAGTGACCGGCGGGACACCGGAAGTAGCATTTAGCTTAACAAGGAGTCGGCGAAAGGGAGCCAAACAATGCTTGCTAGTGGAGTCAGAAAGCGCGGGGATGTCTTGCGTGGCGTCGATGTCCGGCGGAGGAAGGCCGTCGGGGATTGTCCCAAACCGGAAGTCAGGCAAGCCGTCGAGGGCGTGGGGGCCCCTGGATTTGAGCAAGCGTTTGTGGTTGTACTCGGTGTTGACGAAAGTGATGTGGAAGCCTTTGAAATGGAGGAGTTTGGCCACTTTGAGCATCGGATTTACGTGACCTTGTGCCGGGTAGGGGATGCATACTGCATGGGGCTTGTTGGGTAACGAAATGGGTGCCATATTTTCTCTCTTTCTTCCTTGGTATGCCTTACAACAATGGTGGAAACCTAGCTTTAAAGGAAGCACCAAGTGTTTAAGCCATATATTTTAGTGATTGAAATTATTTATAGGGTTAATTCAACTATTTTGTCCTCAAACTATGAGTCAAATTTTAAGTTGACCCCAAAATTTAGATCATTCCAATTGAATTGCAGACTAGAGTATCATTCACTTACTTGCCAACTTGGATTTGGTTTGGTACATCTTTTAATCATGTATGAATTAATCACATATTAGATCTACATTAAATATAAAATATAATTTAATTGGAATGATACTTTGGTTGGAGGATTTAATTGGATTAAATGAGATTCTATCATGTGCTTTATTTTTTAATTTTAAAAACACAACAGATCACTATTCTTATAAAAAAAAATAGGAAAAGTCAAAGATTTGAGATCTAATTAAAATATTTCAAATACAGCTTGCTATGTAGTTACTGTGATCAAGTATCATTAAAGCACGAGAAATAGATGATTACATATTGTTATCCAGATTGTCTCACCCTTTTCTTATTAGTTTAAAGGAAGATTAGTTCCATATTTTATCCAATTTTATATTTTCCAGATCTAGATTAAGGGAAATTAAGCTCTCTAACACTAAATGGACACATGAAGACCACCAATATTATTTATAATTTATTATCATAAACTACTAAAAAAAATTAGTCTCTCTACTTTATAATTTATCCGTCTTTATATTTTATGAAGATTGAGAAATTGGTCTGTTGACCTGAAAATCTACATTTCAACAAATATATGTAAGGTGTTTATCTGCAATTGTTTATTGAATAACACAACAGTTACTGGAAGTGCTTGCTGGAATTGGTCACTACGGCTTAACACTGCAAAAAACTGTGCAAGCAAAAACACAAGGAACACCAAGGTTTCTTTACGCAGTCCCTACGTCTGTGGAGCTTAGCTTAGCGAATAATTCTATTATATTTAATCCACAATACAAGTCACTCACACTTTATTACTCTCAAAGTATAGAGATCTCACCTTTAAATCCTCCCACTGAGAATTTAATTTAAGCAATAAACACTAAAGGTTTACAATTCAGTTTGCGCTCTCACACAAAACAATTCCTCAATGAACAAATTTAGTGTTCTCAATATGCTCACATACATGACCTAGACAAGTCTCTCAACATATATCAATCTCAGCTTGCTGACATACTAATTGAATGAGTGCAAATCAAGTCATTGAAAATAACTATTACAACACATTCAATAAAAGCATAATCTGATGAATATATGAGCTTCCAAAACCAACATCACAATCTCAATCAATTCTCCATGAGACAAGGGTTGTCTTGATTCACTCAAATCCAATCCAATATTTAGCTACCACGATTTGGTTTCCATAGATGGACTATAGCATCTTGAAATTATCAACAAAATAACTTTTCTAAAGATTTTACTTCATAAATTGCTAACTCAAATATGATAAGTAACTTCTCCATCTTAGTGGTAGATTGCAACGGATATTGCTGAGTGCTATTCAGCTCATTGCAACACACTTTACCCCAATATAACAAATGTACCAAAATCAACAATTCAACATTTTTTTTCTAATAACAATTCAATAATTTAGATAAAAAAATTATAGTTCAAATAACAAAATTTTAATTTTCAAAAATGGAAAAACTTACATCCAATTGCAAGGCCGGCTAAAACATTATAGTAATGCTTCTTAATACACGATACCTTATTTGATTTTATTTAGTTTAAAGTGTTTTATATTTTAGGAATTCGAATTCCAAGTTATTATCTTCAAATATTTACTAAGCTCAAAACATGATTTAATTAAAATTTAGGTACACTTAAAACTAGAAATCACTTTGCATTAAATTATAGGGTAAACTATTTAGTTGGTCATTCAATTTTTAGAGAGTTTTTATTTTGGTCACTGAAAATGAAATCTTTTTAATTTCGTCACTCAACTTTTAAGACGCTTTCATTTTAGTCACCCAACCGTTAAATCTTTAATGGCGGTTAACTGTATACGCTATATCATGTTTTCAATTTTATTTTGGTCACCTAACTTTTAGGTCACTTTCATTTTGGTCATAGAAAAAAAATCATTTTTTAAAGTATTGATTGGGGTAAAAAAAATTAAGGATTAAAGTGAAAAATAGTAGAAACTAAAATAATGTATTAAAAAATTGTCAAATTGTACTTGTTTATCACATTGCCGAAAATTCTAAATTTCTTCTTTTTCAATATTGAAATTTAAATTTCAAAACATAAAAATCAATTAAATTTAATTGTTGAAAAATTTGTATCCCATGATAATATTAATCGATTTGTTACTATAATATTAACATTAATTAAATTAATCTCCTTTTAAAATTTAAAATTTTATTTTATGTTTACATATTATTCTTAATGAAATCAACTCAATAACTCATATTTAATAATTGTCTACAAAACTTAAAATTCTTTTAATTATATAATTTTGAATCTTCCATACTAAGCTAAAAACAAAGAAAAAGTAATCTCTCTACTTTAATTTATCCGTCTTTGTATTTTATGAAGATCGAGAAATTGATCCAATTAAATACTATTGTTAACCTTGTTATGAAATTGTTGACCTAAAAATCTATATTTCGACAAATATATGTAAGGTGCTTCTACCTATAATTGTTTACTGAATAATATAACAGTTAATGGAAATGCTTGATGGAATTGGTCACTATGGTTTGGTACTGTGAAACACCGTGCAAACAAAAACACAAAGAACACAATAACTGAATTATACTCTACTACTCCCCAAATATAGAGATATCACTTTTGTATCTAAAAACTAGAATACTCACCTCTAAATCTCACTGAGAATACACTAACCCTATGTTTGCTTGGATGGAATTGTGATTCCATTTAGGGACTATTTTGGTTCACAGAATACTAATCTTCATTTCGACAGAATTCCTTAAAAATGCTGAATGGTCATTCAACACTTAACCCATGGAATGGCTATTCAACAAATACAGGGAATAGCTTAAATTTTTTTTTCTTCCTAGTGTACCCATAAAAAAAAAATCACAAATTTACAAGCTTATATTTGACAAAAACCTGGGGACGTTATTCTTTCACCATTTGCTTCCAAACTTTCACTTTTCATCTTTTTATCGAGTTAAGGGAAATGAAAGCTCAAAACGCTTGAAGTCGTCTCTAGATAAGCATCAATTTTCATGGGAGAAGATTCAAGCATCTTGGAAACTGAACAATATGGATCTTTGATACTTAAGTTTGATTTGAGTTTTTGAGGTTTTTTTTTCTTAAACTGTTTAAGAACTTGAAAACTAAAAAATATGAGTCTTTGATGCTTTTCTCTGTTAATCCCCACTTATCTGAATCCCTTTCTATTAATCATTTTTTTTTGTTCTGTTTTTTTTTTTGGGTTTGTCTTTTGTTTTCAGTAATTGACGGTGGTTTGAAAGCAATATTAGGTTAAAGGATTTTCTTCAAAAGCCAGGTGTTTTCAGAATTGAGATCTAAGGTTTTTTTTTTTTTTTTCTATTTTTGTAAATAAAATCTACTTAAGGGGTGTTTTTTTATACCTCAAAAGCTTGATTTTTTATGGTTATCTTGGATTTAAAGGGGTTGTCTATTTTAAACAAAAACTTCCTTAATCCTTTTTTGGGTTTTTGAAACCTGTTCTTAAATTTTGAGAACCAGAGCAGCCGTATTCATCTACGCGCAAGTGCGACTTCAGCCGAGAAGTAATTGAGAACCATTCTCCATCTAGGAAGGATGGAATCGACCTTAGAAGAGAGGAGTAGTTGCAAAGTCATATTGTTCTTTTCTTCAAGAGCTTGGAATGAAGCTTAAAGTGTAAGTGCAGGGGCTAGCCTATTTTGAAGTTCTATACTAACTTGATGAGATGCTAATTGCTTTCCAATTTATCACCAATTAGGTCCTTAGTTTTTGCAATTCTCAGGTTGTTTCGCATAATATTGCTTTTGAAGCATTAATTTTCGTTTTGTGTTTTATTATGTGTAATATTTTTTAAAGTGGTGATTGAAATATTTTAATTAATTATTTCAAATTGAAATATTTCACTTATAATAATACTTGAAATATCATACCCACTGTGGTCTTTGGTTGTATTGCTGCTGTTTTTTTTGGCATAGTTGTCGAAAATATCCTTAACGTTTATGGGTTCTTAGATTTGAGCCCTTAAATATTTTGTTTTGGATTGACACTTTTAACGTTACGATTTTTCAAAAATTAGCCTAATTTTGACAGGAAATATAAGTTGATCGCCAATCAAATCGCATGTCAACTAAGTAGCCTATGTGGCGTGCCATCTAAGCACGAGGTGACGTCATCAATAAACAAAATTGTTTAACACTTTTTTTTTCATTTTGTTTAACACTTCTCTTTCAAGAATAAATATGCTAATTCAATCACTTCCTTCAATGTCTTCGAAACAACCTGCAATTGTTCATTAAAAAGAGCATTTTTTTGAAAAGCAAGTATGGTCGACAATTCCGATAAGTACGAAGGGATTTGCTCCAGTTTCAAAATTATCATCTTCCACCTATCAGGAAACCCTTTCACTTCCCTTGCCTTATTAACTGCCATCGAAACAATCTTTTTGCGCATGCAACTATCTTTCATTCTATTGACAAAATTTGAAGAAAAGAAAGAAAAAACCCAGAATAAACCTAACCATTAACAATCCACATAGATCATAAATAGAGCAATGTAACAAAGGCATGAAACTGGGGATAAAAAAAAGTACTGACCTTATCCATGAAAAAAGGGCCAACCCATTTAAGAAAAACAACAACTAATAACCCTAGAATGGTAAGTAAAATTTTCAACTTTTCCTCTCTCATTATCATTGTCATCATCATTGAAAGTGATTGAATTTTCAGAACAAGAGCTGAAATTTCTCCTATTTGGTTAGTGAGAAAATTAGAGAAGTGAATCAATAAATGGGTAGATGAATTGAAAAGCAAAGAAGGGTATCAAATATACCAAAAGTAAGCAAACCTAAACCAAACAAATCAACTTTTGATTTTCCTTGTTTTTTATTAATTAAAAAAATAAAACTCTAAAATGGGATACAATAATGGGTCACAACGGTGAGTACTCTTTTTACAACTGTGAGGAGTAAGAGGAAAGGGAGAGGTGGTGGGGGTTGGAACAATGAGGAGTAAGAGGAGGGCGACGGCGATGGGGGTTGGACACAACGGCGACAGTAGTTAGAGGGGAAGAGAGAAAGAGGAGAAGAAAGAAAATTGAAACAAAATGAAAAAAAATGTTAAACAATTTAGTTTATAGATGGCATCACCAGGTACTTGTATGGCACGCCAAATAGGTTACTTAGTTGACCTACGACTAACTCACATTTTTCGTTAAAATTTGAGTGTGTGAATCTAAAAAAATAATAATTAATAACTCCACAATTATTATTATTATTTAAATAAAGTTGATCATTCATGTCCTTCGAGCAAGACTTCATTAATCAACCTATCCAGATTCAACAAGGACGGTCCATCCAAACACGCAGCTTTTTCAGCTTTTCTCTTCCATTCCATGGCGTTTTCCCTCATCTCCTCCCCTTTCCTTCCTTCCATCAACTCCCTCACCAGCTTCTCCACTTTCTCCCTCTTCACATTGTTGTCGATTTCCATGCCGATACCCCATTCATTACAAGCGAACCAACAATTCGTTTGTTGCTCCGCGAAGAACGGCCAAGAAACCATCGCCACCCCACTCGAAATGCTTTCCACAGTCGAATTCCACCCGCTGTGCGTCAAGAACCCGGCCACGGCGCTATGGTTCAGTACTTCCTCTTGCGGGCACCAGCTCGCCATGAAACACCGGTCTTTAGTTTCCTCGATAAACTCTGGCGGCAAAATGGCCGAATCCCCCCGTACCAAATCGGGTCTAATGATCCACAAAAAAGGTTTTTTACTATTAGCCAAACCCCAAGCGAATTCAACCATTTGATTCGCCGTCATCACCGTGATGCTCCCGAAATTAACGTAAACGACCGATTTGGGTTCTTTTAAATCTAGCCATTGAAAACATCGAGGCTCTTCTTTCCACAGGTTGGACCCCATGGAGCTTAAAGGTGACGACGGTGGGATGTGGTTGAGGAGCAAGTGAAGGGGTCCAATGGTGTAAAATTTAGGGAAGATGGAGGAGAGAGCTTTGACGACATCATGTTCCAATTCATCGAAGGTGTTTACGATAATGGCGGAAGCTTTGGCAGCTCTGTCGCACTCCGTCGCAAAGAAATTCAACATTATATCGTCTGGATCCGTTGTTCGAACAAAGCTTGGAAGGTCCCTTATGCGGATGTTTTTCATGCCCGGGATCCAGTCGATGACGGTATCCAAATACCCGTTTGTCATATAGGATTCATCTGCCCAATGATGAAGAAATTGTTAGGGGTCAAATTTAGAGTTCGGTCCTTTTACTATGCCAATATTCGAGATTTACACCTGGGTATAATTTTGTTTTTATTTTATTTTTATAGTATTATTAATTAGTTGAAATTATTAACACCATCATTTCACTTAAAATACTGATGTGGAATACTTTTAAAAATGAATGCTTAAGGATGCATTTTTAGAAGAAAAATAATTAATTTTTTTTTATTTTTATTTGTCACGATTTTAGTTGCTAAAAGTGATTAAGTGAATTTTTGTCACTATTATTCTGCCACAAAATTAATGCCATATGAAAATTGAGTGAATCAATAAACTGATAATAAATATGCATAAAGATAAAAGGATTAAAGGTTTTTTTATTAAAAATATTAGAAATAATGTAAAGAAAAAATTCAAATTTCAGCCTAAAACATGCTTACATCTTTTAAAACATTTTACTCAAGAAAACTTTAATCAAGTAAAAATATAATTTTTTTAATAATATGGACTAACTAATAAGAATAAATCAAATATCTGGAAATTAAACTATAAGGATTAAATCTTAAATTTATAGCATAGTAGAGGGACAAAAGTCAATTTTAACCAAAAGAGTTTGAAAGAAAAACCAGAGTTTTGTACCTTTCAATGGTGTAAAACCCTCATCAATAAGCCGTCGGTAATGGCAATAAGCCAAGAAACCACAAGCACTGGGTGTCCAAAGCAACACACTGGGAATCCCTAACTCTTTAGCCGCCTCAAGAGTGAACGACATGCTCCCATCGGCGACGATACAAGTGACCGGCGGGACACCGGAATTAGCATTTAGCTCAACAAGGAGTCGGCGAAAGGGAGCCAAACAATGCTTGCTAGTTGAGTCAGAAAGCGCGGGGATGTCTTGCGTGGCGTCGATGTCCGGCGGAGGAAGGCCGTCGGGGATTGTCTCGAACCGGAAGTCAGGCAAGCCGTCGAGGGCGTGGGGGCCCCTGGATTTGAGCAAGCGTTTGTGGTTGTACTCGGTGTTGACGAAAGTGATGTGGAAGCCTTTGAAATGGAGGAGTTTGGCCACTTTGAGCATCGGGTTTACGTGACCTTGTGCCGGGTAGGGGATGCATACTGCATGGGGATTGTTGGGTAATGAAATGGGTGCCATATTTTATCTCTTTCTTCCTTGGTGTGCCTTACAACAATGGTGGAAATCCTATCTTTAAAGGAAGCACCAAGTGTTTGAGCCATATATTTTAGTACATGAAATTATTTATAGGGTTAATTCAACTATTTTGTCCTCAAACTATGAGTCAAATTTTAAATTGACCCCAAAATTTAGATCATTCCAATTGAATTTCAGACTAAAGTATCATTCTAATTATGTTCAACAATCATCTTAGCCTTAATTGTCAACTTGGAGTTGGCTTGGTTCATCTCTTAATAATGTATGAATTAATAAATATGTTTATACATATTAGATTCAAGCTGATATTCAGATCTAATAGGTAGATTGCCAAAAACGTTTGATTGAAATGATTGTTTGGTTTGAAGATTCAATTGGATTGTTTAAATTTTAGGAACCAATGTAAAAAATGATTTATGGTTTGGAGATGTTTAATACACGTAGGTTGTTGATACTTACGATTGTTGTTTTTGAATGAATCATTAGTTAATGGAAATGCTTGATGGAAGTGGCTCTATTGTACAAGCCCATTTTGCTCGGGCCCAACAAAAATAAATAAATAAATAAATAAACACACAGTCCATTTACAACAATGGGCCCAAACATTAAAAAAATATGGCCCAAACCCAATAAAAAACTAGGGTTTCAGAACCCTAGTCCCTCCTATGTACGCCGCATCCATCTGCTGCCACCACCTGCTTCTGACACTTGCGCCACCTGCTCCGCCTAATACCGCCTGCAAAGAAAGAGCAAACACGTAACCAAGCACAAGAAAACAACAAGGAAGAGACAAGGAAAATATAAGTAGAAAACAAAAAAAAATATTTTGTATTTCGGCTATAAAAGCCATAATCGAACGCTTGTAAGTAGGTTCCCCTTTTTTACGAACATTAAATAAAAAACAAAAATAGAGCAGATTTGAGAGGTTTTTTACTTTCTTGTTCGAATCCTTTTTATTTTTCCATTTTTTTTATTTTTTTTACATACTAAATAATAAAATAAAAGGAGGAAAGGGGCTTACCGGAGATACCTCGCAATCGCGCCGTCGGTAGGTGGTTCTCTGTCGTTGGCCCGGATCCGAAAAGGAGGATTATGAGCCTCTGTCTCGGCGCTTATGGGGGTTCAAAGACCCAATTTTTCAAATCGCCCGAAAGCTGGGCTTTAAAAGCCCTTCGTCGTGCTTCGTTGGCCGTCGGTTTAGTGGCGGTGCGGCGGACGGATGAACGGCGGTGAGAAGCCGAATTGTCAGAGGGCATTGGGGCTTGAGGGGGTTCTCTGTTTTTTTTATTATTTTAAAGCTGATTTGAATGAAATTTAGGGTTTTTTTAGTTTTTATAAATATTTGAAACGGCGTCGTTTGGACCATGGTTACCAGCGCCAAAACGGCATCGTTTGGCTCCTTGACCCGTGCGCGCGACCCGACCCAGCTAGGGGATCCGGGCGTTTTTGAGCTAAGGGTCTATTTACCCTTTTAGCCTTCCGTATTTCTCCCATTTTATAATTTGGTCCCTTTTGTTAGATTCCTTTTGTTTTTTAATTTTGCCTTAGAATTTTATTTTGATTTCATTTGAGTCCCGTGTAAAGCTCTGCGTTTTGGAGGGAGGGGATATTTTCCCATTTAGTCCCTCTTTGTTATTCGCGCACTCTATTCGGTCCTTTTCTTTTAATTTATTTACGAATTTGTCCCTAATTTCTATTTTAAGTTCAAATTAGTCCTTTTTTATTATTTTTATTAAATTAATTAATTTTAATCATTATTATTACTCCTATTACCATTGTTTTTACTATTACTCATATTATTATTTTTATTCTTACTATTATTATTATTATTATTATTATTATCATCATCATCATCATTATTAGTTACTGATTTGTACCTTTTTTAATTTTAGATTTAATTATATATATATCTTTGATTTACATATATATATACATACTTATATATCTTTTTATATTTTTATAATTTTATTCATTTTCTCAATTCATTTGTCTATTTACGTTTATTATTATTATTATTTATTTTCTTTTTAGAATGTTTTAATATTATTTGTTTGTATATTTGTTTTGTATATTATGGATTTGTCCTTTTTATTTATCTTATTTTTGCTATTGCTGTTCGTATTATCTATACACCATCGTATTCATTATTGTTTTGCTATGTATATCAACAATGTCATCCGTTTTCGCATTCTTTTTATCACAACATCGTGTCTCATTTTACTTAATATGTCAAATTTTTTTCTAAATAAATGGCATTTCGTATGTTTAGATTCGAGAAGGTCGTACCCTAACTTACTGGGTTTCGATTTTCATGATGAATCTAAATACACGAGTCTTTTTCCAAACCTAAACTTTAAACAATCTCGAAAATTAAGAAAAGATCTAGTCCTAACTTACTGGGCCTGATCCCTTTTTTAATCCAAGATAGCTAAATATCTTTTAAATAAGTAAAATTTCTATATTCATTCGCGCATCGGGAATTCAAGACATTGTGTCCTAACTTATTGGATATAATTCTCTTTCTCGATTAACGTAAAATATGCTCTTTTCTCGCAAATTTTCAACATTTCAATAAAGGACCGTATTTTAAATTTCTTTAAAGTTTTCAATCTTCGACACTAAGACATTAATTAATCAACTAGCTAGGTACCAATTTTGGGCATTACGAGGGTGCTAATCTTTCCTCTACATAACCGACTCCCGAACTCATTTTTCTGAATTTCGTGGACTAAAATCGTTGTTTTAATAAAATTAAATTGTTTATTAGAAACAATCACTTTACGAGGTGACCCGATCACACCTCATCAAAAAGGATCGGTGGCGACTTCTATTTTAATTTTCATTTTCAAAATCCAAGTCGACTCCGTTTTATCAAAAAAAATGGTGTCAACATCTATGACTTGGCATTGCGAAAAACTGTGTAAACAAAAACAAAAAGAACACCAATATTTCTTTATGCAGTCCTTATGTATGTGGAGCATAACTCAGTGAGTAATTGCTCTATCTTTAATCTATAATAAAACAAGTGGATCACATTATAACTTCCCAAATGTAGAGATATCACTCTTGTACCTAAAAACCACTCACCTTAAAATCCTCCCACTGAGAATTGAATTTAAGCAATAAATACTAAAGGTTTACAATTCAATTTGTACATTGACACAAAACAGTTTCTCAATGAACAAATTTAGTTCTATCAATATGCTCACATACATGACCTAGACAAGCCTCTTAACATATATCAATCCCGGCTTGCTAACATAGTAATTGAATGTATACAAAACAACTCCTTGAAAATAATAAAAGCATAATTTGATGAAGATATGACCTTCCTCAACATTACAATCTTGACCAATTCTCCACAAAACTAGGGTTGTCTTAATTCACTTGAACCTAATCCAGTCTTTAATAGCCACATATTGGTTTCCATAGATAAACTACAATATCTTCAAAATATAAGCACAATAACTAGTCCAAAAAATTTGCTTCATTAGATTGCAGTGAACATTGTTGAGTGCCACTCTATTCATTGCAACACGCCTTTCGTCAATATAAGGAATTAGCAAAATTCAACAATTCAAAATCTTTTTTCTAATAACAATTTATATAAAAAAAGAAAAAAGAAAAAATAAATTTACGTGTTTACAACTAAAGTATTAAAATCAAAATTATACCTTAAAATCGCATAAATTGTGATATATGTAAGTTTGTCTTCTTGTACTGTGCATATTAAAGAATTTATGTACTTTTTCATTTCTAAAAAAATGTATTGATTGTTTAAAGGTTTTAATAATATGATAATTTGAGTATGAAATCCAAAAACACTAAAAAAACATGTTGTTTTAAAGAATAAGAGATATATGATAAAAAATTAAAGTTGATTTCTAATCCAAAAATCAACGTTCACAAGTTTTTACAATCATTATTAAAAAAATAAAAAAATATTGTCCACAATGCTTCTTAATACACAATACCTTATTTAATTTTGATACCTTTATATATTTATTTTGCTTAAAGAGATCGAATCCAAATTATGATCAAATGTTCACCAGGATTTAATTAAAATTTAGGTAAATTTAAAATTAGATTCATTAAATACGTAAATTATCTAGTTAGTCACCCGATTTTTAGGGTGTTTTTATTTTGATCACCCAAAATGAAATCATTGTAGTTTTGTCACTCAACTTTTAATATGCTTTTATTTTAATCATCAAACCGTTAAATCTCTAATGGCGGTTAACTGTACACGTTACATGTAACAATCCGTTTTTCAGTGGTGTTGAAAATAGTAGTTTCGAAACCACAAATCCGACGAGTAAGTTCGTAAATATTAGAGTCAATTATGATATTATATTGAATTTTGGTTTGATAATTTTTGGTAATTGAATGAATATTTAAGTACAAGTTGGTTGTCCCTAAAGTCAAGTGGTTTTGAAAAATGATGTTTCGGGACTTCATTTCTGTAAATTGAGCTCGTAAATATTTTTATTAAATATTTACGGAGTGATTATATAGGTATATTAAAATTTAGTTAGAAAATTTTAACGTTTAGATAGATAATTAAGTAAAAAAGACTAAATTGTAAAAATCACAAAAACCAATCGTTATTAGTTTAAAAGGGTTAATTGATTACAAAAACATAATTGAATGGATTTATATGATAATTTAACCATACTTAAAATGTTGGACGGTATGTATATATGCTTTAGTTTAAAAATATGTAAATTAATGGCATTTTGGTAATTAAATAAAAAGATAAAGTAAGATAAAATAATAAAATAAATATCATCTTCATTTTTCATTGTGGATGACCGAAACTCCATTATTGGGTTTGAAGATTCGGCTAAGCTTCAACTTGTGCATCTAAGTCCATTTGAATTCTGTTTTTCATGATTTTTATGTTTTTAAGATCATTGCAGCTTAATTTAACTAATTCGTACCACCGCTTTCAAAACTGTTAAATATTTCTAAACTTGTCATTGAATCTTATATGTTTTGATAGAAATGGTTAGATTTGGAAGCTATGAAATATTTAAGGACTATTTGATTAAGTAAATTTTGTTAATTTTTTATTTAGGGACTAAGTTGTTAAAATAGTAAAAATTCTTGAAATTACTGTGAGATTGTGATAAATGTGGGATAAATAGGGATTATATAAAATTCAGCTAGCATTGAATTGGTTAAATGGTGATCAATTTAAAAGTTTCGGGTTTAGGGACTAAATTGAATAAAAGTATAAAGTTTAGGGGTACTTTTTAAATTTATATTAAAAGGGCTTATACATTTAAGTGTAAATGTTTGAAATGTTTGAATGGATTAATTGAATGAAAACTATTTTTTAGATCAAGAAATAGACAAACGGACTCGAATCGTGGAAAAGTTAAATTAATGGATTATTCGTCGGCCTTCTTTTCGCAATCGTTTTTGTCTAGGTAAGTTCGTTCTTCTTTCTATAGTTACAAATTGTTGTTAACTATGGTTAATTATATATATTGTTAAAATGGAAATCAGAGTAGTTAGTATTAAATTGAATTTTGCGATAATTCTGATAGATCGAGTAAAAGTCTCATACATGATATTTCTAAATGATTCCCGTTCTGGATCGAACTCCAACATTTGTTACGGACTTGGATATACATGTGACACAAATTTAGCCAGGACTGGTAATCCGTTGTCATTTTAAAGGTTTAGCCTGGACTGGTAACCTTACATGTATACATAGCCCTGGCCAGACTATTTTCTGTGTTGTTACTGGTGTAGCCCAGATGGGTAACTTGACACATATATTTCTGTATCTAATTGGCTCATATGAGCATCATCTATTTCCTGGACTTATGTATTAAGTTCTTTTACAAAGTTTCATCGGAAAAACAAATATTGTGCAATGATAAATTGTTTCATTAAAATGGATAAAAAATACGAATTCTAAATATCCGTATATTGTTGTTTACTGACTTGGAATTGTTGTGTTAAGGTTAACACTTTGAAATGGCTATACGAAATGATTATATGAATTGGTTATACGAAATGGTTATGTGAAATGATTAAAAGAATTGGTTATATGAATAAGTTATACGAGAACAAATAAACGAAATACCTATATGAAGCGGTTATATAGAAATAATTATATGAAGTGTTATATGAAATGTTTATATGGATAGATATGTAAGAAGGGACATTTGAAATGAACACTTAAAATGGAAATGTGAATTGTTAAATGAATAAATGTTGAATGAATGGTGTATCATATGTGTTTACTTGTATATTTTTTATGACATGATAAAGTTATAAGTTTCGTATATGTGAACTCACTAACCTTGTGAGACTTGTGATATGTATAGGTTAATAATGAACTGATGACCTTATTTATAAATTTTAATTGCAACAATGTTTAAGTTACAGCCTTTACGGCAAGTTAAAGTTTAAGTTTAATACGTTCTTACTAAGCAAATATTTGCTTACATCCGTTGTGTTGTTTTTCCCGTAGATCGTCGAAAGTTTCTGTCGGTTGGAAGTTCAAGTCAGAGCTCACACTATCCCTTTATCGACTTGCTATAAATTGTGATTGATTTAGGTTATAAGTGGCATGTACTAGGAATTCAAATTCACATGTTATTAGACATGTTGTTCCATGCTTTTTGTTATGTGATGTTGTGGTTGTGTTTATTTGGCTCTTTTTGTATGTTTTAACTATATGTATATATGTGGTAAGATTCATACCTTTCCAAGTTTGGTTTTGATTGTGGTTTAAAGTTATGAAATGCTTGATAGATACATGTTTTGTGTTTTGGGAAATGATGTATGTGATTTGGATTTTAAATGTTTGAATTGTGGTAGTAATGAGGGTACATTGATTAAGCACTTAGGTTCAATGTTTTTAGTATGTTTTTGACATGTTTGAATGTGTTTTGAATTCGTGGAAATGGTTGGAAATGGTTGGGTTTGATACCTAAGAAATGGTGTTTGAAATTACTTGTTTTTGAAGTCATTTTGGTTGCACATGGCCTGGGACACAGTTTGCCACATGGCAGTGTACCTCACACGGCCTCCTCACATGGCCGTGTGCCTTATTGATTTTTAGGTACAGGTCTTTCCACACGGTATCAGGCTATTCACGGCTCTGGAGACACAGTCGTGTGCCCCTAACTTCGAACTGTACACGGTTTAGCCACACGACCTGGGCTCTGTTACATGACCATGTGATCCTTGTTTTCAAATTTTTCCACATTTTTCTATTTTGTTTTAGATTAATTCATGTTTGTTTCCAAACTACTTTTAAGGTCTGTGGACCCGATTTAAGTTCCATTTTCACATATATGCTATGAATAATGATTGTCTATTGATTTATGATAATTAAAATTGAGCTCTGAATTGTTTTGATTTATAATTGAACTAAAATTTTGGAAATGCTGCAAATTAATCCTAGTTAAATTCTGGATGGTATTTGAGCATACATAAGCCCGTATATGATCTGAGAAATGATGTATTTGTTAATCATAAATTGAATTGATTATGTTTGTATGATTTTTGTTAAATTTGAGCAATAATTATGCATTTATGAAGTATTCTATGTTTATTTTTGGATAATCAATGTGATTTGAATGTGTTCTATTCCGGTTATGTCTGTAGCATTCTAAAAACTCGAGTCTAATGACCGAATCGGGTTATGGGTGTTACATTATATCATGTTTTCGCTTTTATTTTGGTCACCTAACTTTTAGGTCGTTTTCATTTTGATCACCATAAAAAAAATCCTTTTTTAAAGTATTGATTGGGGTAAAAAAATAAGGATTAAAGTGAAAAAAAGGTAGAAACTAAAATAATGTATTAAAAAAGTTTAAATTGTACTTGTTTATCACATTGCCAAAAATTCTAATTTTTTTTTTCAATATTGAAATTTAAATTTCAAAATATAAAAATAAATTAAATAAATTGTTGAAATTTTTTGTCAGTTGATAATATTAATCGATTGGTTACTGTAATATTGAAATATCTCCTTCTAAATTTTAAAATTTTATTTTCTGTTTCCATATTATTCTTAATTAAATAAACTCGATAACTCATATTTAATAATTTTTTGCGAAACTTAAATTTATTATATAATCTCGAATATTCCATATTAAGCTAAAAACAAAGAAAAATTATTGCAATTAATTGAATTAATTGCTTGTTTTTCGTTTGAGTAAAGAAGTGATAAGAAAATTTTGAGTTTTATTTGGCATGAAATATAAAATTAATTAATTTGATTAATTGCAAGGGATAAAAAATTTCAATAACTCATTTAATTGATTTTAATGTTTTGAAATTTAAAATTTTAATATTGAAAAAAATATATTTAGAACTTTCAGCAATGGGGTAAAAAAGTACAATTTGACCATTTTAAAACATTATTTTAGTTCCTACCATTTTTTACTTTAATCCTTAATGTTTTTTTTACCTCGATCAATATTATAAAAATGATATTTTTGGGTGACCAAAATGAAATTGTGAACATGAAGTGGTGTGTACAAGTTAACTACCATTAGAGATTTAATAGTAGGGTGATTAAAATGAAAGCGCCCTAGAAGTTGAGTGACGAAATTGCAAAAATTTCATTTTGGGTGACCAAAATGAAAACTCCTTAAAAGTTGAGTGACCAACTAGATAGTTTACCTTAAATTATATTAGTACAAAAATTGTGAATATTGATATAAATTTTAATTTATATTAACCGGTAATTTGAACGAATATGCTTAGTATTTAAAATCTATAAGAATACATACAATTAAAACATATAAACTGAGTCAACTATTAAAATAATATATAATAATATGATCAATTTAAAAGAAAGTTGTGAATTAGAAATGAAATTACCTACTAAAGGAAAGATCAATTACAAAATTTATCAAATATACAACATATACACAATACTTAAAATTATCTATAGCCCTTTTTTTTTTGAAATTAAACAAATTAGATTTTATTAATAAATAAAACAAAGCCCAAGACCAGTTCATTGGGCAAAACAACGGTTACAGCTCAGTCCGATCAAGAAGCTTAGTCTGGGTAAGAAAAAATCCGGTCAAAATATGAACTGTCGTGCTCAAGAAGCTTCTAAGCCACCCAACCAGACCTCAATCGATTACGGGCCAGTTCTTCATTGCTTTTGAGAAGTGCTTGAGAAGTACTTTTCAGAAGTACTTTTCAGAAGTGCTTTTGAGAAGTACTTTTGAGAAATTTGAGTGTTTGGCATTGCTGTCAAAAAGTGCTTTTGAAGAATAAAATGTCCATTTTAGACATGAGATTATAAAGTAACAAATATGTATTTAAATAATGTTCAAATTAGTTAATATTATGATATTTTAGCAAAAATATAAAAAAATAATTTATTATAACTTATTGTTAATATTTTAATATATAATATTAATTTTAAATATTTCTAAGTAATTAATATTAATTATTTATAAATTTTAATTAGAATATATAAACTATATTTAAATATTTAAATATAAAAATTAAATATTTGTAATTAGATATTGACACGATTGTATTATTATAAAAATTATTTTTTATTTTTAATTAATGCTTTTAACACATTTGTATTATTTTATTTTAAAATGTATTTGAATATATAACTCATATCATAACATAGAAAACATAAACCTAACGAATTAAAATATTACATATATTTGGATTAAAATTTTAAAAAGGGATAATATTTATATACCAAATGTAAATACTAAAAATTTGTCAATAGCATTTACAATTTAAAGTGAATTCATTAAACTAGATGCTATATTTGATAAGCATATGAAAATGATTTGGTTATATTCAATAAATGATTTGGTTAATACAATACTTATATTTGATAAGCATATGAAAATGATTTGGTTAATACAATACTTATATTTGATAAGCATATGAAAATGAAAGTCGAGACTGTCTAATGAAGAACGCAAAAAAAAAAAAAAAAATCATGGAAAGAAGATTGTTAGGATGAAAATGTTACTTAAAAATTATATTGGTAATTTCTTAAATTTTATGGAGTCGCAACTCTAGACATAACATACCACTTTATGATGGAAGAAATCAAACTTATAGGACTCACAAATGACAGATCTTCCATTTTACTCTAAAAAGTGTAGACCACTACATTTACCCAACTTACCAACTAGGCAGGGTTCAAATCCCTGTAGTTTCCACCTACCTAATCAGTACCAATACACCCTACAAAATCATATTAGAGACTGCACAAACTACTTGTCCAAAACACACTAATTTACAGGTTGTTTATTCAACACCCAGGTCCAATAGCAAAAAACTGACATCATATTTATAAGAACATATGTAAGCACTAAAAGACACCAAAGCTCCAACATTTGGAAACCATATATTGCTCTCTTTTTTCCTTAAGAGACGTGAATTTCTCCACTGGCATGTACCTCTTTTACCGTTTTCTTGTACTCATCATCTTCTTCGTCTTCTTCTGCATCTTCTTCCTTTGCATCCCCATCTTCTTCTCCACCCTAGCCAAAGCCTTCGATAGGCCGTGATACTCTAGGGGCAACTTTGGCCTCTTCAACTATTTTCATGATTTCATCAACACTTTGGAGGGAGAACGTCGGATTTTCTTTCAGATCTATGTCTTCAGTACCACAAGCATAAAATAGTTTGAAACAAGCACAATATTCCAACAAAGTGTTGTGTTCTGTCGCTTGCTGCTCAAATGTTGTAAATCAAATATTGATTAATTAGAAAAAGTTCAAAATGAAGCATGTATCTCTCAGTCATAATGTAGAAGAGAAACAATAACATATTCTATGAGTCTACTAATTGTAGAGGTGACTAGTAGAATTAGCTTATAAGGTTAAGCATGTAATTATGGAGTTTGTTCAAGCATGATCAATCATGTAGCAGGGGATTTGATTCTCTAACAGCTTTAGGCATAAGGAAGATAACACAATTTACACAAACACTAAAATGAGTGATGAAGAAAGCCAAAGTTTTCTCAAGTTGATGTGGTAGATTCACACCTTTAAATAAGAAAGTATTAGCATGTGGAAAATGGCCAGAAAATGAGCACAATAAAAGATTATTAAAAAGAAAAAAATGAAAAACAGGTAATAGCAGGATGAATAAACTTACAATTGGTCCATTCTTCAAAGCATGTTCTTTGGCAAACGTGCAAGCTTGCTTCACAGCAAGAGCATCCATTCCATCCACCTAGAAGATATGAAAAACATAACAAATAGAATTGAAGTTAAAAAATACATCAATGCCTACCGTCTGGAGAAAAGGAATTTTAAGCATGCATTCTCCTAAGACATGTTTTGTCAAAAAAAAAAAATTACGCTTCTTAAGCTGACCAGAGAGGTTGTTGCTTTAAAGTTCTGCTAGAAGGCATTCTTTTTGCATCAATGCCTTACACCTTAGAAGAAAAAAAACTTAAATATTAAGAACCGATAGTATAAGCAGGAAAAATCCCTTGAGATTCTGCTTTTCTAAAACTTCATTCAAACGTTTAGTTTTTTAAATAAAAGGATAAAAGAACAAAACAACAATATAAAACCAGCAGAAGCATCTCACATGGCCCAAAATCACAACTATTACAGTTTTTTACCATCCACTATCACTCTTACGACATCTACTAGTCATAGTCACTTCAACATCACATACATAATCCTCATTTACTTAATAATCATAATAACAATACTAAAGAACCAACAAATTACAACCACTATTTATCTCTCAGCCAACCAAGTCTCACCTTCAAACCAGGAGCATAATCCCCACGTTTGTAGTAAGGAGGACTCTTTGCGGCTCTCCACTCAGTCGTCCCCATACCATCTGTTACATGAAATAAATAAAGTCCACAAAAATTTAATAGACCAATAAAATTTCATTCCAATTCAAATTGCTCACAATGATCATTCTTGCAGACCAAAATTGCAGGCAAATCCCAAAGTGCAGAGATGTTCAAAGCCTCAAACAACTACCCTTGATTAGCAACCCCATCACCAGATAAAGCAAAGAATACAACACTCTAGGGGCAAGCATTGGTAATCAAGAGCATGCAAGCATTAAAAGAAATAAGAATATAACCAATAATTAAACAAGTCATCGTGCTAAAGTTGATACCTTGTGTAGCCTCTAGAACAATAAATACAATTGAACCTATAATCCACTTAAACTCAATGACAAAAACTTTAAGGAATATGTAGAAGATTTCATTAAATAATACTTATTATCAAAGTGATTACTCATTTGCAGTATCCTAGTCCATTTCATTTTGCTCATACAGTTTTAAAATTGAAAGAACAATCTATTATAACAATGTCCAGCTTATAACATAAAGAGAACACCGAATTCTGAGCATCAGAGTGTGCCTGCTGCAACTCTACCTTAACAGGCTCAGCTGCTGGCAGTTCTGCTTCCATCTTAGCTCTTTTATCCGCAAGGCTCGTCATTTGTTGTTCTCTTTCAGATGTTACAGCTCCTATCTGAGCATGCAAGATCTGCAACTCATGCTGTGCAGCAGCAAGTTCCTGTCTCAATGTCCCATTGGTAGCAGCAGTTCTCTGGTTTTCTGTACCAAGTCTCTGCATTTCCACATGCTGTGCAGCAAGCTTTTGTTCCATGATTTCTGGAGGTGGCAACATTTAGATAAGCAACTACAAAGAGCTATCTGTCTAATGGCAATATCACTTAACTGAATTAATCATACTTTTTTTCCTACTAAAATTAAAAAAAATCCAAAAAATACAATAATTTTTCGTGCATAAGAAAGAAAGTATGTTTCATTCATTCAAAAATAACAATAATTGTTAAATATTCGGAGATTCATTGCAAAATCCAACCATCGAATGTAATTTTATGATCATTTATATAATTAATTTTTGGTATCGAAATATCAACAATAGATTGGAGAGCTTGAATTCGAGTAATTAGTAATGTTTCTTATTGTAAAGCTAAACCCTAGAAACAATTAAAAAGAACATCATCAGAACTTTTAAATACAAAAGATATAGAAAGTTCAGCAACGATATGGAATTTGGATACAAATTTTGATTTAGTCTATATTTCTTCTCTTCTTATCAACTAAAATAGTTTGGAAGAGTTACAAAGCGAGCAAAAGAGGCACAAAACAAAAGAGGCAGAGCAAAGCAGCAGTAGAGGCACAAAGCAGTAAAGAAAAGAGGCACAAAAGCCAGAATTAAAAAGTAAATAAAAACAAAGCATAATTAATAATTAAAGAGAAGAAGAAGAAAATGAACTCACCTGCGGAAAAGGAACAAAGAACAGGAAGGAACTTTCACAGCGAAATGTGAAAAAAATGGGTATAGAACTTTCACAGCAGAGGAAAGAACGTTTTTCCAAGGGGGAGAAGACAGGTTAATTTGGTCATTTATCAGCCAAAAGCACTTCAAGCTTTTTAGATGGTGAAATTTTCAGCTTCTCCATCTGGAGAAAATCACGTTTTAGATGGTGAATTTTTTGAGAAAATGGATGCTGTTCTTCGTTCCTTTTAAGAGAAAAAGACTTTTTAACGCAAAAGTCCATTTAAAATGCAAAGAAGAACGGAGCCTACAGTTCCTGAGGGAGTTTTGACTTTTCTTCCTTTTCCGAGCACTCCTTTTTCTTTGGCCTCTTCATACAACTTCAACCATTTCTCTAAAGGCAGCTCAGTTCGGTGTTCTTACCTATCTTCGATCATTTTCTAGCAAGAACACACCATATTCGGGCACTTCACTTCTTAGGTAAATATGTTCCCCTCTCTTCAAACCTTCTGTGGCTAATGCATGTGCTACCCTATTTTCCATTCTTGGAGTATGTTTAAACCAACATCTCTGAAAGCCCCTTTTCAATTGTTGAATATCCTTTATGTATGCACCTATTTCTGATCTGTCCAACCCATTACTTTGACTCTTATTGATTACTGACAATGCATCGCCTTCAACTTCCACCACCGATAAACCTATTTCCAATCCCATTTGAACCGCCTAAACACATGCGAGAGCTTTCGCTGCAAACGCCGAAGGCATGTTATTGTTTAGCACTGTTTTAGACCCTAGAGCCCCTCAATTTGAATCCCTTATCATAATGCCTGAACAGGATCCGCTTTCTTGTTTGTTAAAAGCGACATCAAAATTTATTTTGAGATTAGGCCACTCTGGTATTCTCTACCGCTCAATCTCCGATCCCCTACCAGGTAAATTTTTCCCCATCCCATCTAGTTTTCGTATGTAATTCGTAATGAAATCTACTATTGCTTGTCATGGTTTTTGTTTTCCTTCATGCAAAAACTTGTTCCTTTCTGTCCAAATTACCCATAATGCATAGTAAAAAAGTTGACACCGCTTGGTAGAATTTTCTTTAAATATCCAGGTAAACCATTCCATGCACTCTGAACTTGTCACCAATTGTGGCGAAACAAAATTCAATCTATGTAAAAATTTCCTTTATTGTAAGACAATCACGAAATACATGCTCCCTGTTCTCTACTTCACCTACGCATTTGGGACACATTGTCGTTCAACTAATCTCTTATAATGTAGATTACTGAGAGTAGGTATAAAGTTCATGGAAATTCTCCAAATTGTAATTTTTAGTTTTGAAGGTAGTTTCAGACTCCAAAGTTTTTTTTATAAAACAACATATAGTTGCTTTAATTGTAATTAGCAATAGGGTCTATAGTACCTTGTAGAAGTAGCTTATATCTACTCCGTACAGTATACTCCCCTGATGCTTCCCCTCTTGACACCATAAAATCATCGTGCGACACCTTTTCTAGTGGAATACGTAAAATTTTGTTAGCATCGCTTTCAAAGAAGGTATTATTCACTACTTCTGTTTTCCAATCTTTGGAATTATCATCTATCAAATCTGCAACCACACTAATGCCTGGATTACTAACATTATTTTGTATATTGTAGTCTACTACCCTCGGTACCCATGCAGCATCCATCACTGGAATTTTCATTCTAGTATCTTGCCTTTAGCCGCCCATACAATCTTCTAGGTATAAGAAGGAATATTTCCCAATCTGACACTTAAAAAATCATTGTCTGGGTAATATTTAGCTTTTAGAGTATAGGCTAACAACAAATTCAAATAATTAATTAGTCTCCAACCCTGTTTTACAAGTAAAGCTAAATTAAATTTGGTTAAACATCTAAAACCCAAACCTCTATTCTCTTTTCATTCTCATAGCGATTTCCGCTCACACCAATGGATGCCCTATTTTCCATGTCCTTTTTGCCACCAAAATTTCTCCATTATACGCTCCAATTCCCTACAAAGTGACTTTGGTAGCAAAAAGCAAGCCATTGAATACGTCAGAATTCCTTATAGAAAAACTTTTATAAAAAATCTTTTTTCTGCCTTGTGAAAACTATCTAGTACTCCAATTATCGATTTTTTCTTGATATGATCCTTTAGTAATTGAAAAGACAGTCTCTTCATCCGTCCTACCATTTTTAGCAAACCCAAATACTTCTTCGAATTCATTAAGCTTCTAACATTCTGGATTTGCGAAACTATCCCCTTTGCCTTATTAGAAGTATTTGAACTATAGAACACAATTGACTTTTCATAGTTAATACTCTACCTAGAACATACTTCATACTCCCTAAGTATATCTTTTGGAATATGAGCCCTTATATCAGTAGCCTCTCCAAATAAAATGCAATCATCAACAAACATGAAATGAGAGATTTGAGGTCCCTTTCTACATACTTTAGCCTATTTTAACAAACCTTCCTTCACAACCAATATCATAAGAGACGAGAGCCCTTCATTACATATCAGAAATAGAAAAGGGCTTAACGGATCTCCCTGTCGTAGGTCTAAAAACCTCTCCAACTTTTCAATTAACTACAATTTAATACGAGACAGTAGTTATGCATTGCATAATAAGCTCTACTCATGAATTAGCAAATCTCATTTGTAGCATCATACTCCTTAAAAACAATCACTCTATTCGATCATATGTTTTACTCATGTCCAATTTCAGCGTCATAAAACCTTTATTCCCTGTTCATTTTTGCCTACAAGTGTGAAGAATTTCATAAGCTAGGAGAACATTATCCGTTATCAAACGGCTCAACACAAATGCATTTTGAGCTTCATCAATACATCATTCTAATGCTTTCTAAAAATGACTGGCAACTATCTTTGAAATCATTTTATAAAGAACTGTATAGAGACTTATCGGCATAAAATTCGTTAAATTCATCGGATGGGCTTCTTTCGGTATGAATACACTATTGGTTATACTGAGAGGTCCCAAAACCTTACCTTCATTCAAAACTCCTAAATAGAAGGAACTGACTTCTCCCTCAATGATGTGCCAAAATTTTTGAAAGAAAATGGTCGAATAACCATATGCCTTTGACGCTTTTGTTGGACCCATCCCTTTTAGAGCCAAATAAACCTCCTCATCCGTATATCTATTTGTCAACATATGATTCATGCTATATGAAATGAACTTGTCCACATTGGCTAGAATATGTTTTGTATCACCAATCCTTTTTGTAGAGAAAAGGTTTTTAAAATAATTTCGTACAATCTCTTTCATATCAAGTTCATCCATAGTTATATTCCCATCTTTATATTGCAAGATGCCAATACGATTCATACGTTTAGGTTGATAAGTAAAATTACAAAAGAAAATTGTGTTTCTATCTCCCATATTTAACCAATTCACTTGTGTCCTCTATGTTAGGAAATGTGCCCATACTATAATGAACATGTAAATGTTTTCTATTTATTTAAACAATGAATAAATAAAGTTAATTTCACATTTTACTATTATGTTTTTTTATTTCTGTCTTTTATATTTTGCATGCATAGCGAAATTGTGACAAATAAATATTATCTAATTAATTGTCTAAGTTCAAACAGAAGATAAGTGACATTGTATGAACATTTACATTGTGAGAAAGACAACTTACTTCAGTATATAATCTAAATAAGTCTGTAATCTCGTAAAATAATTGAAGTGAGCATTTGATTCAAATACTAAGAAGGATTATTATTGTAACACCCCAAATCTGACCTAGACGTTAAGGCTGGATCTGGAGATGTTACCGAAAATCGTTTGATAATTAGGATTCGTTTGTTTTTGAAAATATGTTTTAAGCTCTTATTACACAAAAATTAGGATTAGTTGAAAACATATTTCACTTAAATGATTTAGCAAAAATGTTGTTTGTTTACATTTTTCTAAATGCGTATAACTTTGCAACAGAAATTCTTAGGAAGTTGAAATTTGGAAAGCACAGTTTGTAGTTTTGAAATTCCTTATTTTGTAGAAAGATGAACATTGTTGATAAAACGTTTAAACAACATCATGAGAAAAATAGAAATAAAGTTCAAAACCAAAACAGTCCAAAATTTACTAAACTCTCAAACCTAAATTAAATTTACGGAAAGATTATTATAACCGAGCTCCCGTTGTAATGACCCACCTAAGTCTGAGGATTACCTAAAAGTGACAGGCAACAGAAAGTGAGTTTTGTAACTCAGTGTGTAACAAATCATACAGAAGTCAATTAGTTATAAATTTATATATATATATGTCAAAAACATTGTTTTCCAAAACATAACAGATATAGAAATATAATCCTACCTCCATCTGCTACACACCATCCCCGACCATACGAACACACCATATGGGGTATTATATACTCATCCAACCATACACACCACATAATGTCGGTATGACACTTCTCAGAATATTTGCAGTTGAGCTACCAGTTTATTAGGTGATTTATTGCTGTTCACAGAAGTATATGTGGTTGAGCCACCAAATATGGTAGGTTATTAAACTACCCACACTTCCTCCATATAACAAATCCCATCCCAGATGCAAATGTAGAACTAACAGATATCAGATATGCTAACGATGTACAAGGTTATAATGACATATTCAAAACATATATAACAGTTTTCAGACCATACATAACATAGTACAAGTTTTACCTGTCTTATATAATTTCAAACATATGTATTTATATCAAATTTATGCTAATAGATGCTCAGAAGTCATGTTTTATAGCTTAATTAATAACAAACCGAGCCTACGGAAGGCCTACGATCGATCCAAAAGATGTTTACGGTCATAGAGAAAAATTTAAAATTTTGGGCCCATATGCCCATATGGCCCACACGGCCTAAATGGCCAGCCAGTGTGGCCAATAGTCCAGACCGTGTGCCTCACATAGTCCAGCACATGGCCATGTTTCACACACGGCCTACCACACGATTGTGTGGCGTTGACTGTGTAATTTTTCAGCTTTTGTCATTCGCTATTTTTCGTGTTTCTTGATACACACTTGACTCAATTTCGATGCGAATCCAAAAATTTAGTATTCGAGCACCTAGAACATCAAATTTTTAGCAAATCAACCCTCAACTGCGCAACAATTAAGTGATTAACAGCTTCAATTTTCCTAAAATACTAACCTAACCACAACTGATTAACCCCTAAACAGCCAAAACAATGCTAAATTGATAGAAACGTTTACCTTCGAACGAATAGAACTTCCCCAAATCTTAAATTGTCGGTGAATTATTTGCTTCATGAGTTTCTCCTAAATAAAACAATCAACTAACACGATTAAACACACAATCACTTATTAATAAAACTAAACTTCTAAAAAACGAAACTCTCCGAAACGAAAAAGAGGGAAGACATTACTTATGCACTTCGAGTTCCACTATTCAATTAACTTTCACTACCGAACCACAAAACCCACACGATGAAGAAAAATAGAAGAAAAGCAAAACAAAGAAGAGGATGAAACTGATGTAGAAAAAGGAAGAAAAGGAAACGTGGGAATTTACGGAGAAAATAAATCGTGAAAATTGGGAAAAATATTTTTTGGAAAAAGAAGAAAAATATCTTGATTATTTCAAATAAAATAAAATAAAATTATATATTAACAATCCCAACAAACTTAATTCTGTCAAACCACCACCCTACTACTTTTCCCACATCCAAAAACTACCAAAGTTCAAATTTGACTAAAACTTCACAAAAATAGACGACACAAGCAGACAAGCAAAAATAATCTAACTTACTCACACTGGGATTCAAACTCAAGACCATAAATACACTCACAAGCATTTTACCACTGAATCAGCAAGCTCATTCTTGTCATAGATTGAACAAAAATATTACCTAAGCTGAGCAATAGAGATAAGCACAGGACAAAAAATAATTGAATTTTACCAAAAATAAGATTTAAACCCAATACCTCCAAGACACAATCAATGCACTTAACCACCAAAACAAATACTTAATTATGGTACAATTAACAAACACAAATTCATATTTTTGGGGCGTTACAATTATGTCGTTTACAATTCCAATTGGGTAGATGACTAATCTTGATTATCGGAGCAGTTGACTATATGGGTAGAGATATAGATGTATTCATTGGTAGAATGATACATTGGATTGAACCTAAGATGAGTTAATTCTGAATTCATTTGTAAATTAATTCACTTGTGACGTTCATGGTGTGGTTTACCTAAATCCTGTTTTAGTCACTAACCATGTGTATGCAACTCATGTAACGCCCCAAAACCCGGCCTAGAAGTTTAGACCGAATCTCGAAGGTTACATTGATCACCGAAATGATCGTAGGAAAAAAAATTAGTTTAACCAGTTAGAAAACAAACGGTATTTAAATTATGTAAAGCTCTATGTTGTAAAATCCCAATGTCACAAAAATTTTAGTCCCAAAAGACACTTACGTACGTATAACACAACGTTTTGTACCACAATATTCAAAATAAAACTTACAATTCAAACCATTTATTTATAACTGCAGAATTTATGAAAATACTTTTAACGTCTATTCTAAAACGTGGTTGTCCAAGACCACCGTATACTGAGTTCAGCATCAGAATTCAGAAATGTACTTGAAATAGGAAACATTGAGGGGGTGAGCTACACGAGCTTGTGTGAGTTCGACACGTGACTAATAACAGAATTACAGAACTCAAATCAATGACGAAACATACTTACAGATATACACAGAATAAAAAAGTAAACTTGGAACTAACGTCCCAATAGAACGTAACAATTCAAGCACACCATGTCATATTTACACTTAGAACACTCAAATAGATGCGTATAAATGCAGTCAAGTAATAAAAACCCACCCATCCAGCCAAAACACCTCTCCGTCCCCCGATCACACCCCAAAAGAGTTGTTTAAGCTTATCCAATGAAACACACCACATAGGACCTCGAAAGGCCCATCCAACCCTACACACCATGTATGTGGACTAAGCCACTCAGATAACAATACGTAGCAAGGCTGACATATATGCAGTATAGTGCAATACGGTTACCCGCTATACAGACATGTTATAGTTAAACTACCTAATCAAATAATAGTACGTAGCAAAGATGACGTACATGCGGTACAGTGTGGTAAACCTCTGTACCGATAAGTTACAATTAAACTTCTAGATTAGATCATAATCAGTATTCCTGCTCTTCACAACCAACACAAAAATTACTTTATGTAAGTGCATGTATGCTTACAACCTCACGAAAACAATGAACACATCGACAAACAGTTAGACAGAAACAAACATGCACACCCCAGCTAACCGGGTTCAGAATCAGATATCTCGCACAATAGTCACAAATAATACATAAGTCGAAGCCCTGATCAGAGTCTTAACTACATTTACAAGATCGTGTGGCTTAGGCATATGCCTGTGTGAGCCAGGGACATAGCTGTGTGAACAGGCCATGTAACTATTTATCTATTTGTGCTAAAATAGAGTACAGGGCAGACACAACTGTGTGAGGGTTTCACACGCCTATGTGTCGACCAAACACGTCCGTGTGTCCAAAACACAAGCCCGTATGGGATCCCCAAATTCCTAAATTGGCCACATAGTCTTGTGGCCAGACCGTGTGGTATTAAATCACATAACCCTAATTTCCAAACATACACGTCTGTATGCCCAGGGGACATAGTCGAGTGAAAATTGACCAATTTCCCCAAATCAGTCACACGGGCGTGTGGCCAAGCCCTGTGGCACCTAGATTAGCCCAAAACCCTAAATTCTGACTGTACACGGGCGGTTCAGCCCCGTGTGGCCATCCGAGTGGTCACGAAACCACACTGAAACCGACTGACAGCGTCGTTTTCTGATCACTAAAACGACCGCTAATCAAAGTATTTTAGAAACACACCACAATAAATCGAATTCATGCTATTTAAAGCCAATACAAACCTCAATTGCTCAACTACCAAATCACACAAAAAGGATTGTCGAATTTCAAAGTAGTTCAGTACCGAGTTATATAGTTGAGAACTCACTCATTATATTGAATTAACTAAAATCAATTTAGTATTTCAATAATGAAAAAGAAGAGTTTAGAACCCACACCTCATTTGCGTTCAAAACACCTAGAACTCAACTGACACACGTTGACAACCTCACTACGAACTCGAAGCTCAAGTTGACGAAAAATATAAAAAAACCAATGTCGGAAGAAAATCCAAGAGGTTAAACAAATAAATTAATTGTGGGAAAAAATAAAAAAAATAATTGAGAGAGAATGAAGAGAAAAGATATGAAGAGAATGAACGTCAAAAACTTCCTGCCTATTTTCTTTCCCCCCTTTTTTTTAAACCAAAAATAAAAATAAATAAATTAATACAATTAAAAGTAAATATCTAACCCTTTTAAAACAAAACAGTGCTAAATCAAAATAATTCCTTCAAAGCACACCTGAGGACTTGAACCTAGGACCCCAGGCTAAACTAACACACAACCAATCACTAGACTAGCAAGCCAATTCTAACACTAAAACGCAGAAACAAACTCAAATGTTTGATTTAGCCACTCTACATACAAATATCAAAATTTCTAAGCTAAAAAATTAGGGTGTTACAACTCATGTGCTTTGATATAAGTGGAGGCTTATGCTCTAAAGATCATAGAGCCCATAGCCGGTATGTTGGGCACATGACTTGTGTATGGCGTGACTTTACTAACAATAGTGGAATTCATAGCTCAATTAAAGAGTTAATGATATCCTCTCTTAACATTGTGTGGATCGATAAATATGAAATGTGGCCATGGATTGCTTGTTCTCGAACAAACAATTTATCACAGTTATTTGTTGACAGTGATCATATTAATCATTAAGAAGACACAATGGTGACAATGATATAAATTAGGATTGTATTAAGTGAACGGATTTAACTCAAAGGAATCAAGGATATCATATGAGGATTTGATGCCATAACCTCTGCAACAAGCATGTCAACCTGCCAGAAGATAACGTTCATGGTCTAAACCGACCATCTGTTATTGTACCCGAAATTAAGAATCAAAATTATTCGTTACAATAAGAGCACAGGGAGGATCCTAACTAATGTCTGAACCAGCGAGATCGATAGAGCAACATACACCCAAAGCCTTAGGCTCCTGCATATAGCTAAGAATAAATATAACAATTACATTACTCATTTGTCTTACTCTTTCATGCTAAAATTTATTCTGAGCATGCCATAAAGCCCATGTTGTTAAGAGGACGAGTATACACACCTTGGAACCATTAATCTCCAACAAAGAGGATAACCAGACACCCAACTCACATTGCTTTTGATCTATAGGCTACTGTATGTCGAGACAAGAACAAACAATCCTGGTCACCCCACAATCCCGAAAGGCATGAGCTCCAGATTCAATATCAAGCTGGCATACTGGACAAACAACAGTAGAATCAATCTGCCTATTGTAAAGATTTTGCATTGTAGGAATGTGATTATTTAAAAATCACTGGTTTGTTAGCTTAATCTTTTCAGGTGCATCATGCTGTCAAATTTGTGTAATTAGTACCTTAATTCCAAATGTGTTTATTAAGAATTGAGTTATTATGTTCAGAGGCCAATCATACACCAACTTAATTGAGATATTATTAAAATATCTATTTACAAAGTATATCATATATACATTAAAACAAAGTTAGGGTTCCAAAAAAGAAAATTTAATTTGTTGGATGAGTTATTTGATTGCCATGAATACTTATGATAAGCCTTGAACAAATTTAATTATGATGAAAATTTGGAAAAAAAAAAGAGATGTACATAACAACATACTTTTAGGAATGAAAGGTATAAAAGGTGCTCATATTACATTCCAAATTAAATAAATATTTATCTACAAAAGAAAAAGGATAACAAATGTTAATAATGAAAACTATTCAAACATATCTTGTAACATTATGAAGATATAAAAAGCAAAATTAAAAAAAATTATTTCCATAATTGAATCTGAACCATTAATTGCAAATGTGGTCATTAAGCAAAATAAGGAGGGATAGATGTGATTCAAACGAATGAGTTTTGGAACTTCTAAGAACTCCAACAAAGACATGCGAGACTTAGTTTGTTTGTGTTTAAAGGTTGATTTGGGTCTAAGTTGAATTTAAGTATGATATTAATACATTTTATTTTATTTTTCAAGTTTGATCTGGCTCAAAATAAGAACTTAAAACGAGTGGTGTGGAGGGGAATGAGATGATGAACAGTGGTAATAAGGATAAAAAATGGTAAAAAAATGATTATGTGGCACGCACAATAATTTGTCGTTAGGGATTTATTGTTCGATGAGTAAAATAAAAAATTTCTCTAACAACGGTGATTAAGTTGCAAGTATTTTTATTTGGATGACCAAAATGAAAGCATTCTAAAAATTGGGTGACCAACTAAGTAGTTTACCCAATATAAAAGGATACTAAGTATAATAAATATCAATTTGTTTTTATTAATATAAACCTAAATAAAATAAATAAAGAAATCCAGTACTCCATTATTATCCCCACAGAAGTTGAGTGTAACAACTCGGTTTCCAATTAGGGGTGAAGTCAGAAAATTCTTTTAGAGGGCGCTGAAATTAAATTTTAATTTTTAATAACCTATATCTTTATAATTTTTAAAGGATTAAATCAAATTTTTATCATTTTAGGGGGTCAAAGTGTAATTTTACCTTTACTAATTTAAAATTTTAAAATTTCTAAAGGGCCTAAATGGACAATTTTCCAGTTTAGGAGGTGCCGGGGACCCTGTCAACCCCCTAGATCCGCCACTATTTCCTGTGGTTTTGAAAATTACGGTTTCAAAATGTATTTCCGTAAACAATGTTCATAGATATTAATACTTAATATTTATAAGACTAGTATAGAAATATATTAAAGTTTGGTATAACAATTTTGCTTAATTGATAGTAAATTAAGGTACAAGTGTAATGATAGTAAAGTCAATGAAGTTGGAAATTACGATTCTAGGACCCCGTTTCCATAAACCGAGTTCGTAAATATTATTATTAATATTTATGAAGTTAGTAGAAAGATTAATTAAAGTTTAGTCCATTAATTTTATCATTTTGATAGCTAATTAAGGTACAAAAACTAAATCATAAAAATGATAAACATTAATCCCTACAAATTTTTAATTGTTAAATGACTTGTAACACCCCAAAACCCGACCTAAGAGTTTAGACCGAATTTCGGAGGTTACATTGACCACTGAAGTGGTCCTAAAACATTTTACAAAAGAATTTCTTAAAACTTAATCTGAATACAGTTTGCTCAAATTGAACTAAATCGTTTAACAATTTTTATGCCGATTTTGAAATCAAACAGATTTGGAAATTTAAAAAACTGGCGTTACAAGAAAATAATTCACAGCGGAAAACGTAATACTTACCGTTTAGATGCAAAGCACAAACTAGTGTTTTATGTTTAAAACTTAACTAGTGTTTAATGTTTAAAACTTACTACGTATTAAAGTTTAAACCAAAGATTTCAGAATAATCAAAACCGCTTACGAAACAGACAGACCAAAGTAATTTATACCATAATTCATAAAACAAAATTACTAACAGTTGAATAGAAAATGATTTAACAAAATTATTGAAACTTAAATAACTCCAATCCGAATTGAGAAAAACCCAAGTAAAAGTTTTGAGATTACCGATGCACTGAGTCCCACACCAAACACGAGAATTACCTAAAAGAAAGGAACTAAGAAAGGGTAAGCTACGCGAGCTCAGTGTGAGTTAGAAATAAAAAAGAAAACGCAAATGATAAAGTATTGAAATGAATATTTTCAATATACACACACAGATAGTGAAGGAACAACTTATATCAATAACTAGTCTTACGAGTAATCCATTAACAAACATAACATAAAGTTATTATTCCAAACACACCAGATACAAAGACATGTCGGACTATTCAAATTATTACACCATTAACCCCACAACCATACAGACAGACTTATACCTAAATGTGAAATGTATGAAACAGAGTAAAAATCCCACCCATCCAGCCAAACACCACTCCGACCACCCTACACACCACATATGGGCTATAGTATGCCCATCCACCTTGCACACCACATAGGACCATAATAGGCCCATCCACCCTACACACCAAAATTGTGGAACAAAGCCACTTGAGTAAATGTTTACAGCTGAGCTGGTATACGTATAGTATAGTGCGATAAACCGATGTACAGAAGTATTACAGTTAAAACTGTAAAATTAGTCTTCCTTCTCTTCAAAACCAAAATCCCAAATTTCGATGTAAATGCCAGAGTGCACTCAATATGCTAACAGACTCGTAGAACAGAAATACATTTTCAGTGGACTAATTATAGAGTCAATATCACTTGTATACAATTAATAAGTAGCGATAACATAAATATCTCATATCCATTTATCACATCACCTTAATGCATGAAAAAACAATTACTTAATCCTATAATTGTAAATTCACACACGAATGTAAGCTAAGAACAGAGTCCCAACATACTTACAGAGGCCTAACCGAGAGTCGAAACATATAGAAATATAAAATGAGCCAAATTACAACAAAGAACAAAAATCTACGAAATAGGGCTGCACGGCCGTGTGCCCCGACCGTGTTGTAGGTCTAGGCCGTTTAAAGATCAACATGGCCATATGGAAGGGGCACACGCTCGTGTGCAAGAAGCACACGCCCATATAGAGGAGACACACGCCTGTGTGTTCGAGTTACAAGGCCGTGTGAGTAGCCCGTGTAACTCACGGTCTAAAAGTGCCAAATTAATAAGTAAAAGAGACATGACTGTATGGAGAACTCATATGCCCATGTAGTGAAGAGACACAGTTGTGTGAAAATCAACAAGATCTCTAAAAAATAGCCATATGATCATGTGAACCACCCAAAAACCCTAATTCTCAATGTCACACGACCGTGTGAACCGCCCATGTGGCCACCCGTGTAGTTACGAAACCACACCAAAACAGGCTAAAACTGAGAATTTACAACAACAAAGTAGACCCTAATCACTAATGGTTCAGAAACACACCTTAAATCGGGATCTTAAGCACCAGAAACTGACTGATTTGCCTCAACAACACAATTTATACTTCCGCTTCAATTTCTTGAATTACCCGAACACCAATCAATGAAATCAAATGAGACCCAATGATGTTAAAAAAATTAAAAGGAAAATAGAGCAGAAGTGGTGATAAAAAGAACTCAATGGCAAAGAAATGTTAAATTTTAGAAATCTAGGAAAAAAAAACTAACATGAGAAAGAGGAGAGAAAAGAGGAACATGAAAAGAAAATTTTTAGGACAACTCATTATTTCAAATTAAAAATTAAAAATAAACAAAATAACCAAAAATAAATATGTATTTAAACTTAAAAACAAATATAAAACATAATTAACTCCTCTAAACACACACGAGGACTCGCGAACCTAGGACCTAAAGATAAACTAACACACTCACTACCACCGAACTAGCAGACTCATCCCGACACTAAAACGTGATAATAAACTCAACTGCTCGCTATACTCACAAACCCTAACTAAAAACCTCAAAACTTTTAACCCTAAATTTTAAGGTGTTACATGACTAAGATAGTGGTTAAACCAAAGTGAAAAATGACAATTATAACATTTTAACCCATATTAGACGGTTTGACATGATGATTGATTAAAAAATAATGTTAAATTTGAAATTAAATTAATGTAAGAAAATGACGTAAGTTTGAAGCTTTATCTTTCCACCGAAATTCACCATTCGAGAAAAGCTTTCAAAAGTTTGAAGCTTTTGGCCTTGCATCGTAGGTAATTTTAAGTTTGTTTTTCATAAATTTTATTTTATTTTGTGATCATTGTAGTTCGATTTAGCTAACTCGTATGTCATTTTTCAAACTTATAAATTTTTTAAATGTTTCCATTGATTAATGCTTGATGAAATTGGTGTTATTTAGTTAGATTTGATGCTTATATATGAAAAAGGACTAGTTTATAAAGTAAAACTTGTTAGTTTTGAACATAGGAACTAAATTGTAAATATTTCAAAATTTGTATGAATTTATGTGAATATAGATATTAGAGAGATGTAAAAGGATATAGTTGGGATCAATTTCGAAATCGAATCTCAAATGTGAAAGTTATGACAATTTTAATTTTAGGGATTAAAATGTGAAATTTTATGAACTTTTGCAAATGAAAAGTAAAATGTCCTATGCATAAAATTAGATGTCATAAGATATTTGAGATTAATAAATTGAGTTGAATTATTCTATAGATCGAGAATTACATCAACCTCGTAAAAAGGAAAAAATTACGTAGTAGCCCCTGACATCTTGACTATTTTCGTTTTTGACAGGGAAGTTCATATGGAACTTACTAAGTATATTTTATTATATGTTTGATTATATTTACTGTCTATTAGTTTAGATTAATTATAGTTTGATTATATTGACTTATAATGGATTAAATCGTAAAATATGAATTGTATGACAAATATGAATAAGTATATGAAAGTTGGTAGAATTTGATTCTGCGTTTTAATGTTGTTCGATGATATGTTAGCATTATATAGGTTTGGAATGGAATTTTGGCATAAATGATTAGTGTCTTGTTATTATAGATATGTTTTGACCATGTTTGGAATAATTATATAGGTGAATTAGTAAATATGATAAGTGAATTGGTATGGGACCATTAGTTATTGGTTAAAGTATTACATGTATTTTTAACAAGGAATTTTGGGATTGAATGTTAAAGTTGTTAGGTAGAATGTATATGGTTATAAGTATATGGTAGATATGTACATATGATATACACATTTATTTAAGTAGAATTGTTAATGTTAATATTATCTACTTAAATTATAGAAATACCATTGAATGTTTTACTAAGCATACATATTATTTTCTTCGTGCACAGGTCAGATCTAATTCAAGATTTTCGTGCGTCAACCATAGCATTCGATCCACAATTCTGGCCTCAGTCATATTTGTTACTTTTTAACATTACTTATATTTGGCATGTACCTAATAGGCTAGATTTTGTGGTAGCTGAATGATGTTAAAATCAAATGTTATATCTTATACTTTAGTAGTAATATATATACGGCAGATTTTTTTTATACTATTAGGTGCATATATAAATGAAATGTAGATTTGTTGAAAAAAAATAGATTTTTAGAAGCTTTGAGGCATATTCTTGATTGGTTAAGGTAAAGATTTGAATCATAAAATTATGGTTTTATATTGTACCCTATGAGACCTTTACAATGGTATATCATATGCTCAAAATGGTTGAGTGGTGAATGAGAAATTGATACTCAAAGTAAGCCACTTGTGAATTAGGTTGAGGAAAATGGAATGCTTAGTTCCACATTTGTTAGATATCAAGTGTGGAATATGTTTATAAATATGAACCAACTTGGTGGTTATTGAATGACTAAGCTAATGCTCTCCTTCGCGCCCAGGGCTTACAAATCTAAACTCGCGAGGCTTGGGGGCGCACCTGCACGACGTGGGTGACGCGAAATGTCTAGACCGGTCAAGCCCTTCTAGGCCTGCGGGTTGTAACAACCGATAGTCACAGGTTTCAGAAAATGCATTTTCGAGACTCTATTTTCATAAATTAGACTCATAAATGAATATTTACGAAGTTAGTTGTGGGGTTAATTCGGTTTTGGTTAGGTGCATTTGCATGAATTAAGAGAAATTAGGTAAAAGGAATAAATTTTATAAAGGGTGAAAGTTTAATTATAGATTAAAGAAAAACTAAAAGGACTAAAGAAGCAATTATGTCATTCCTCATAAATGAGGCGGCATAAGATATATATTTATAAAATTTAAAGATAAAATACATATATTATAATATTATAATATATTTACTTAATGTTTTAAGTATATATTATATTATATTATAATAAAAACAAATAAATAAAGAAAAGATAAAGAACAAAGAACAAACGAAACAGAAGGGAAAAAGAAAGGAAAAAAAAGGAGAAAGACCAAAGCTAAGGGTTTCAAAGTTTCAAGCTCAATTGGTTAGTCAATTTAGTCCCTTTTTCTTGTAATTTTTATGTTTTTAGAATCCTGGTGTTAAGTACTACCCGACCCATGTCAAAATTTTAGAAATTTTTGAGTTTTTAAGTATTGTCTATGTTGAATAATTTTAGCATTAAAGATTAAATTGATAGATTTTTAAGTTGGAAATGAAAAAGGATTGAATTGTAGAATAAATTGTAAATTTTGAGTAAAAGGGACTAAATTGTGAAAAATTATAAATTTAGGGATTTAAGTGAAATTAGGGTGTTAAATTTAGTTTAAATTATATTTTTAATGAAAATATAGAATTAAACGTGAAGAAAAAATTTTAGTCTCGATTTAGGGACTAAATTGAAATTTAGACAAATATGGAATAAAAATTGAAATATTAATTATGAGATTGAATTGTGTTGTATTGATGATTTTTTTAATTATTTTAATTCCGTAACTAACGTTGTACCGGAACCCTCGACTAAAAAGGGAAAAGATAAAGTCGACGAGGAATAGCTCGGAATTTCTGGTTTGTATTTCTATAATCTGAATTTAGTTGTTAATTGTTATAATTCAATTTAATGTATATGGTAAGTGTTGAGGTGAGAATTATTGTGTTTTGCAATTGAAATGGATTGATTTAGTATGTGATGAATTTATTGAATTTATATTGATTGAATTTGTATATATATTGAATATATTGATTATTTGAATTGAAATGAATATTAGTTGTATTTGAAAAGTGAATTGGAACCCTATTAACTGTATCGGGCTGAGTCGGATATAGATGGCATGCCATAGGATTGGAAGAGTTTAGAGATGTCTTCGACTTTGAGTCGATGAGACACTGGCTGTCAAATTATTACTTCGAATTATCCGATGAGGCACTGGGTGCCAAACTGGTGTGTTTTGGTTGGATCCGTGTATCCGTTTGAGTCCGAGTCGTGTTAAAAGGGGTAAATGAATAATAAAGTTTTTAGTTTCCAAACCCTTGAATTTTTTTATAGTTGATTCTAAACTAGTTATGAATCAAGTGTAGGAACTTCAACTAATCATTTACGAAATTCTTGTTGAAGGGATGGTTATAAGTGAATCCTTCCAAGTGGGAGCCATTATTGAGAAGCTACCCCCTACTTGGAATGACTTTAAGAATAACCTAAAGCACAAAAGAAAGGAAATGTTAGTGGAAGACCTGATTGTCAGGCTTTGGATTGAAGAAGAGAATAGAGGTACTAACAAAAAGCTCGACAAAGCAACAAATGTCAATGGTGCTAAGGAGAATATGGTAGGAGTCAATAAGGACTTCAAAAAGGGAAAATAACCTCAGAATGGGTCTAAATTGGGACTAAAAGGTGACGTTTCCAAGAAGCAAAAATTTCAAGGGAAATGCTTCAATTGCGACAAGATACGGCACAAGTGATCTGACTGTAAGCTTCCAAAGAAAGTTAGAGCTAACGAGGCCAATGCTATGGAAGAAATTTCCAAGGAAGTGTCTGATATAGACTGTTGTGCTCTGATTTCTGAAGTCAACATGGTTGATTCAAATCCAAGAGAATGTTGGCTTGATACTGGTGTCACATGTCATATCTGCTGCGACAAAGACTCATTTTATGAGTTGGTGCCTTGTGACAAAGGGGAGAAGCGCTATATAGGCAATGTCGCGACTTCCAAGATCAAGGGGAGTGGTACGGTGGTCTTGAAGATGACTTCTGGCAAATAACTCAAGCTTCAAAATGTGTTGTACGTGCCTGACATACTTAAGAACCTTTTTTCTGGGACACTCCTAAGTATACATGGCTTTAGGATGGTGTTTGAATCCGAGAAGCTAATTTTTTCTAAAGAGGGAATGCTTGTGGAAAGAGGATATGTATTAAATGACATGTGGAAACTTAATGGAATCTTTGTAAAAGTAAAGACAATGAATAAGAATGTTGTTTATTCTTCTGTTTATATGCTTGAGTCATTTAATTTATGGCATGGTAGGCTCAGACATGTTAATTATGATACTTTACGTCGATTAATTAATTTAGAGCACATTCCTTTATTTCACATTAATTATAATTGCAAATGTGAAACTTGTGTTAAGGAAAAATTAAGAAGGTATTCATTTCAAATTGTTGAAAAAAGTATAAAACCACTTGATCTAATACATAGCGATGTTTGTGACTTAAAAGTTTTTTCAAACTAGAGGAGGGAATGAATATTTTATTACCTTCATTGATGATAGCACAAAATATTGCTTCGTATATTTTCTTAATAGTAAAAACAAACCTATAGAGTAATTTATTCTCTATAAACAGGAAGTTGAAACCCAACTTAATAAAAAATAAAGATGGTGAGAAGTGATCGTGGTGGTGAATATGTTGAACCATTTGGTGAATACTGTGTACAACATGATATTATTCATATAGTGTTTCCATCATACTCTCTTCAATCAATGGAGTAGCCAAGTGAAAAAATCAGGCTCTAAAGGAAATGATGAACGAATCGCTAGAAAGCTCTAGGTTATCACAAAACATGTGGGGGGAGCTATTCTATCAGCTAATTACCTTTTAAATAATGTTCCCCGCAAGAATAAGGACAAGACGCCATATGAATTATGGAAAGGTAGAAAACCTTCCTACAACTATTTGAAAGTGTGGGGGTGTTTTGCGAAGGTAATGGCTCCGTTACTAAAGCAAATGAAAATAGGTCTTAAAATGGTGGATTGTATTTTCATTAGCTATGTAAATCATAACAATGCATATCGGTTTCTTGTGTATGAATCAAAGAATCTTGACATTCACAAGAATACTATATTGGAATCAAAGAATGTCTTATTCTTTGAAAATATCTTCCCTTGTAAAACTAGGGAAGTTGACTCAAGTTCAACGAAACAAACTTTAAAGATTGTAGATGAAAATAGTCAAGACGTTCAACAAGAGGTTGAAACTGAGATAGAGCAAAGAAGGAGTAAACGAGCAAGGGTGGAAAAATATTTTGGACCAGATTTTCTAACCTTTATACTAGAGGCTGAACCTCAAACGTATAATGATGTTATACGGTCATCTGAAAGCACTTTATGGAAAGATGCTATTAAAATGAAATTAACTCCATTTTGTAAAATCATATGTGGGAATTAGTGGATCTTCCTCTGGGAATTAAACTATTAAATTCTAAGTGGATTTTCAAGTGGAAAATGAAAACAGATGGAAAAATTGATAAGTACAAAGCCAGATTGATTATAAAAGGTTATGGACAAAATAAGGGCCTTGAATACTTTGATACTTTTTCTCTAGTATCCAGGATAACTTTTATAAGGATGATACTTGCAATTTCTGCCTTGCGAAATCAAGAAGTACATCAAATAGATGTTAAAGCAGCTTTCCTAAATGGAGATCTTGATGAAGAGATTTACATGGAATAACCTGAGGGTCATGTAGTTCCAAGATAATGAAGGAAATTAGTGAAGTCTTTGCATGGACTTAAGCAAACACCAAAGTAATGGCATGAAAAGTTTGATAATGTCATGATGACAAATGGCTTTAAGATTAATGAGTGTGAAAAATGTGTGTATGTCAAAACTACTGACATTGGATATATAATCCTATGCTTATATGTTGATGACATACTCATTGTTGGAAGTAACAATGAAATGGTAAAATATATCAAAGACATGTTAAATTCAAGATTTGATTTGAAAGATATGAGACTAGCTAATGTGATTTTAGGCATCCAAATCAAGAGGTCATCTGAAGATCTCATATTGACTTAGTCTCACTATGTGGACAAGATTCTTGGGAAATTTACCAAGGATGATTCTGGTATAGTTAGAACTCCAATAGATACAAGCCAACATCTGTCCAAAAACAAATGCGAAAGTGTTAACCAAGTGGAATATGTAAAGATCATAGGCAGTCTAATGTACCTTATGAGCTATACTAAACCAGATATTGCTTTCACTATGAGCAGTTTAAGCAGATCCACAAGCAGTCAAGGGGAAAACTACTGGAAAGTAATTGTGAAAGAATTAAGATATCTTAGATATACTCAGGACTACGGACTGCATTATTCCAGAGATCTTATTGTTTTAGAAAGATTCTATGATGCTAGTTATATATCTAATATTTAATATACCAAAGACACAAGTGAATATATTTTTACATTGGGAGTAGGAGCTGTGTCATAGAAATCCTCAAGACAAACGATTATAACTAGATCCACAATGGAATATGAGTTTGTAGCTTTAGACAAATCTGAAGAAGAGGCTGAATGGATTCGAAACTTCTTGGAGAATAATCCTGATTGGCCGAAGCCTGTGCCCATAATATGCATATATTGTGATAACCAAGCAACAATTAGTAGAGCACAAAATGTAATGTATAATGGTAAGTCGAGACATATGCATCGTCGACACAATACCGTTAGACAACTGATCTCAAATGTAGTTATCTCTAGTGATTTTGTAAAATCTAAAGATAATATTACAGATCTGCTAACTAAAGGCTTAAATCGAGATCAAGTTGATAAAACATCAAAAGGAATGTGACTAAAGCCCATGAAAAATTAAAGGCACTATGTGAAGGAAAACCCAACCTAGTTGACTGGAGATCCTAAGATCTAGGTTCAAATGAACAACCTACTTGCATAGACCTTGTGAGGTCACTGTGAGGTTCTTATCCCAAGTATGTTCCTATGATATAAATAGTGATTAAAAGTGGGATAGATTAAATAATTCTTTTAATAACCGTTGTGTGTTTCGGTGAGCTGAGCAACATAAGTCACTGATAAGTCATAAAAGTAACATGTTTTAAATCCCATTCTTGATGCATTTTTGGATGATTTATCATGTAAATTAGTGAATTTGATGCTCCTAATCCTTTAAATCCATGTTTCTATACTTAGGTGAGCATAGGGAAGTGAAAGGAGCGAAAAACGAGCCAAAATCAGACAAAAAGAGTTGTTTTCAGGATCCACATGGCCTGGGCATTTCCACATGGGCTAGGCACACACCCATGTGCCAGCCCGTGTCGATTTCGCACCCTCCTTCTCTTTTACACAAAACAGTCAATTTTTAGGGTTTCTGAGTATTCTAAAGTTTATAAATACATATTAGAAGAGGACCTAAGGGAGCATGCAGAGAAGAACAAAGAAAATACTCGAAGAACGCCACCGAATTCAACTCAGAAGCGGATCTCCTTCAAGATAAAAAATCTCCATTCAATTTCCTTAGAAGTTTTATTGGGTTTCTTTATGTCTTGTTGTTATCCTAACTTTGAGATGCTGATTTCATTCCAGATTATGAACTAAATTCCCTAGATACCTAGGGAAGATGAAACCTATGATGAATGTTATTATTTGATTTCTAAGTTACATGATAAGTACTTGATTCTTGTTCTCAATCATGTATGCTTATTTCATGTTTTAGTATTTTCAGGATATTAATTAATATTTAATGCGCTTAATTAGTGGAGCAAAACTTTCTGTTTAAGAGTAGATCTATCATAATTCAGTGGAGTTGTATGCAATCCTAGAAATAGGACGACATAAATCTACCGGATTAGAGTTAAATCTAATAGGGGAATCCATAGATCGAGTTAATGCGACAATAAGGGTTTTAATTAGAAAGAGATTTCAATTAATCAACCTAGACTTAGTTGTTCTTACTCTCGAAAGGGATATTAACATAATTTAGGGATTTCTACGGATCAAGGCGCAAGTGAATAAATCGTTTGATTCAGATTCATAATAATAAGTAGAGTCTAGGTGGATTCTTTCCTAGGTATTGTCTCTCTCATTGGTACCTTCGATTATTTTCCTATTTTATTATCTGTTGCGTTCTTAATTAAATTAGTTTAGTAATTTTAGAATAAAAACAATCACTTCAATTTATAGGCTAAATAATAGAAAAACGGTAATTACTAGTACTTTTAGTCCTCGTGGATACGATATTCCCTACTCACCATAACTATACTATTGTTCGTATTTATAGTTAGTTTAGTGACCATCAAATTTTTAATATCCCCACACTTAAGTGTTTGCTTGTCCTCAAGCAAAATCCTTAACTCATAATTAAAAATTAATTTTTCTTAACTTATAATTCTCATCAATAATGTTTTGTCATAATTCACAAATAATCACACATTGATAATTCAACTAAAAGAGCACTAAAGGTTCAAACAATCCAAGTCGAACATTTTTAAAGCATGACAACATAGGTATTTCCCCCTTATCCAAGTAATTACCTTTAATTCAAAATCGACAAGAATCGACATCCTCACTAAAGATTCACTCAAATCACTCAAAGTGTTTAAGGTTCAAAAATAAGCACTTAATAGTCAAATATGAAAAGTCATTACCATAGGCTTGCATGAAAATCAAATCTCCACCACTATAAAATGAGATGATACACAATCAAAAGGTCTGTAAGCAGTTGTAATGGGGTTTAGGTTAAAAGTGTGGAGAAAGACTGAAAAAAGATGGTTAAAATCGAGATTGAATTTATAAATTACCAAACTAGAAAAATAAACAAATGCTGAATTAAAAACAATTACATCAATAGAAAACTATTCAAGAATAACATGAGCTTCTTCTCAAAATATAAATTTAACTGTTCAAGCTCAATTAACAAAGAATTAAATAATAATCAATAATTATGTATATCTATATTTTATTTTTTTATTAAAATAATAAGAAATAATTCAGCAACTTAAACAAAAGGCTTAATCAGGCAATTAACCAAATCAAATCTTGATAAAAATAGAGTCAATGAAATGAGAAAAATTATCTATGAACAAAAAATGAGTTATGGGTTAACATTAATGAGTAAATCAAGAAACGGTGTGTTAGGCTCAAAAATGGTTCACTAAAGGTTAATTATGTAGGTAGGCTTTTTATGAGGTAAGTGGGTTAAAACCTAAGAGCCTTTATCATCTCAGTATATCAAATCAAAGGTGCGGTCTCGACATGTATAATCAAAGCAAGTTCTAGAATAATAAATCAATAATAACACACACATAACCAAAAATTAAAATGATCAAGAAAATTGTATGCTCTAAAGGCTCAAAATCTCATACAAAAATTATGGTTTTTGATGTCAATCTTGCAAATTTGAAACTTCAAGGTAATACCTCAAATCAGGGAAACAATCTAAAAAATTTTAATTCTGAAAATAGACTTATCATGCTTGATTCTCTCATATCTTAAAGTTTAAAACAACCAATGCACAAATATCTATGAATTTAATCTAAAACATATCAATAAAAATCACAAATCGATAAAAATTCATTCTAATAGTAGTATGAGAAAATTACTTAAACACAAGACATAATTCAGGAATTTTCTAATAATTATATAAATAACCTCCCCACATTTAAGATGTACATTTTCCTCAATGTACAAACATAGATAATCACAGTATAAACAAAATATTATAAGAGAGGGAGAAAACTGAAACTACCTTTAATATTGGATGAAATCCCCAGAAGAGTGAAAAGCGGAATTGTAGGCAAATCTAAATGTAGAGCATGATTCCGAGCAAACTAATGAGAAAATAAACACAAATAGTGAAGAAGATTAAGGGATTAAAACTCGATTAGAAACAACCATAAAAATAAAAAAATATAGTTCAAAATATAAAAACAAAATAAGTTTAAGAAAATAAAAAAAAATAAAAATAAAAATAAAAATAAAAATAAAAACAAAATAGACTCAATACGACGGCGGTTAAGGTTGAGGGGGTTAAAGAAGAAGACAAAAAAATGAAAAGGGATTTAAGGATTTAAAGGGGGCACGATCGTGTAAGGCCCGTGTTGGGCCACACGCCCGTGTGGGTCCATTTTAGCCCGTGTGCGCTTTAAAAACTGATACCGAGTGTTCACACGGCCTTGAACATGCCCGTGTGTCCAGGTCGTGTCTCCCATACGGCCGTGTCGTACAGTCGTGTGCTAGCTCCTTCGCTTCTCCCACGCCCGTGCGACCTCCCACATGCCCATGTGGTTCGGTCGTGTCTCACACACGGTTGTGTGCCTCACCCGTGTAGCTCTCTAACTTGATTTTAAATTGAAAAATTAGCTCCAGCTTTCACACAGCCTTGGACATGCTCTTATGGCCAGGCCGTGTGTTCCACACAATTGTGTCACATGGTTGTGTGGACTATCGTAGACCGTGTCTTTGTCGAGTTTTGGAAAACTTAGGTCCCAGGATCCATACGACCAAGGATACGCCCGTGTGTCCAGGCTGTGTGGGTTACACGGCCATGTCGCCAGGACGTGTAACTCACAGTTGATTTTCTTAAAATTTTAAAACTAAGTCTTAGGATCCACATGGCCAAAGACGCGTCCGTGTGGGTTACACGGCCATGTCGCTAGGCCGTGTAACTTACTGTCGACCTCCTTTTAGTGTACACGGTCTGGGACACACCCATGTGTCTAGGCCGTGTGGAAAAAAATCCTTATTTAACATAAAATAAAAACAAAATAATTAGCAGTGTTAGCACTCAGGTTGCCTCTTGGGAAGCGCTTATTTAAAGTCTAAGCTCGACTTACCTCGTATTCGCACGGTTGGGGTGCATCGAAGAGTCGAAACTCCTCTTTCCTACTATCAATTCTATCATCGAAATAAGTATGTGAGAGTGAAGTGGGTCGCTTCGAGGAGACTACTGGGCACAGTTCTCTCAAACTCTTGTAGAACCAAGAGATGTTCACGGCCATATGAACATACCCATGAGAACTAAAACCTAGCCAGAGAGGTAGTTGTGTGAGGTATATCATCGTTTACACAAACGGTAGAATAGTTCAAGGACATCGTGTCTACTGGTCAGCTAGTAAAGTAAATATACTTTTAGAAGGGAAGGTTCAAGGGTTGATACTTACCTATCCTATGCAACCATCGATCGTAGATTCTATCACCACATCAAGTCAATATTTTTCGTTAAAATTATCAATTTCATTCATGTGGGGGATTGTTGAAAAAAATAGATTTTTGGAAGCTTTGAGGTATATTCTCGATTAGTAAAGGTAGAGATTTGAATCATAAAATTATAGTTTTATATTCTACCCCATGAGACCTTTACAACTATATATCATATGCTCAAAATGGTTGAGTGATGAATGAGAATTGATGTTCAAAGTAAGCCACTTGTAAATTATATTGAGGAAAATGGAAAGTTTAGTTCCATATTGGTTAAATATAAAGTGTGGAATATGTTTATATATATGAACAAACTTGGTGGTTATTGAATGAATAAGCTAATGCTCTCCCTCGCGTAGGGGGTGCAAATCCAAACCCGCCGGGTTTGGGGGCACACCTGCACGACATGGGCGACGCGAAATGTTCGGACCGGTTGGGCCTTTCTAGGCTTGTGAATATTTTAGCCCAATACGTAATTTTATTTTTCCTCAACAGAGCTTATTTCTTCTAATTCTGTTTGGAATTGAAAGGACAAATGTTAAATTGAGTTTAATGACTCATTTAATTCAGACGTTAATTTGAGTTTTTAATGGCTCTTTAATTCACGGACGTTAATGGCTCCAGTAGTCAAAATTCCCAAAAGTTCTTTCATTTTGAATATTTTATTTAAACCGAAATAATTTGCAGGAGAAAATACACACTAAATTTTTCTCCGGCAAAAAATTTGAGATCTTTTCCTTGCATATTTCGAACCTATTTTCGGTGATAGAAAAAAAGCTAGGCTACAGTTCGTTGATCATTACAGCCGTGCTACTGCAGTGCTCATCTCGTTGTTGTATTTTGGGAGACAGTTGACCAATATTTCTCCAGCACCAAAGGAGACCGAATCTGTCTTAAGAAAACTGTGAAAACAGGCCTCAACTACCAGTCGGATTTTTGTTTACCTATGAGTACAAAATTTCGATCTAATTTTATTTCCAATTTATATTTTTTCAGATTATATATATTGTTCTGGTTTGATCTTGTGATTTAAATCAATATTTTACATTTGTTTATTTCACTAATGTATTTACAACCAGATTTACTTTAATATGAATAAAGAATATATAATTGTTTGATAACTATCATGCTAATGGTCTAAATTTAATTGTGAATTGATTATAGTTACCTTGATACTAAATGTGACACTGTAAGTCGGACTGACGATAGGGTAGGATGTTACATTGAACGTGGCATCGTAAATATCAAGTTATGCTCTGTCCGACTTTAAGAGGATAGCTTTTTAAAATGGAGTATAGATAGGACCATAAGTTCTTCTGGTAGTGTTTGTCGCCATTTGTGGTTTCATTTGGAGTTCAGCTTTTGTCTTTTCATTTTATTTACTCAAAAGCTAGACAGATGTCATTTGCACAACCTTCCGAGGACTTTCTTAATAATACAAAAAAATGGTTGAAAAAAAAAATTACGATTGCTTTATTCATCTCAAAATTATATATAAATTTTGATTTAATATGTAATTATGTACATGAATTTTATTAAATTGATATAATTATACACTTGAAATTTTAATTGTGGTTTAAATATATACTTAAAACTTTAATTTTGATTTAATCATATATATTTACAAAAATAAATATATTAATTTATTTTTATATTGGATAAATATAAATATTTATATATGCAATATATAAACATAAAATAATGTTATATCAATAACTGTGTAAATAATTTATAAGAATTAAATCAAATCAAAATTTCATGTATAAAATTACACAAAATCAAAGTTTATGTATACACTTGCACATTAAACCATAATTCATGTGTATGGTTTTGGGATTTATCCTTATTTTAAAATTTTAGATATAATTTGTTTTAATATGATTATGAGTGTTAATTTTTTTAATAACACTATAAAATAAAAATATATTAAATCATTATATATTAAGAAAATCAGTTGTAATATATAAATGAAGTGCTAATCTTTTGTCGATTTTATAACTAGAGCTTTGCTCTGCCTGCAAGAATAAGTTTTGGGCCGAAGCGCTGAACATGGTGAACTCAGTTTGAATTCGTCAGCCCAACTCAGAGGAAACTAACATTTTCTCATATTAAGAGAACCTTTCTTATAGCTTCTCATTTCAAAAGCTACATCACTTCTCCAACACTGAGGACATAAGCTTGCCATTTGTGGTTTCGTCTGAAGCTCACAGCACTCTCTTTCCCATTTTGCTTCGATTCAAGATATGGGTAAGCTTTATTCTTTTTTAATTTTCCGTTCAATTTTTAATGGTGGAAGGAATCCTTCAAACTTCCACTCTTCTTGTTCTTTTAACACTGTTGCTACCCATATCAATGCTTTAAGTAAGAATTCCGTGCCTGCAAGGGGACAGCCAAAAAAGTATGATAGTTTGGATAATGTTGATGATGCTTTGTTTTTGTTTAATAAGATGATTCACAAGTACCCAATGCCTTCTGTTGTGGAATTCAACCAATTATTAGGAGCCATTGTTCGAATGAAACGATATGCCATTGCTGTTTCTATGTGTAAGCAGATGGAATTCTTCCGAGTTTCCCCTGATGTTTGTACTTTGAACATCTTAACTAATTGCTTTTGTCACTTAGGTCAAATTGATTGTGGGTTTTCTGTTTTGGGGAAAATGCTCAAGTTAGGTGTTGAACCTACTGTTGTAACTTTTTCCACTTTGATTAATGGACTTTGTAATCAAAGTCAGATTTCTCACGCTGTGAGTTTCTTTGATGAAATGATTGGACAGGGGTATCGACCTAATTTAATTGTTTACAGCACCATACTTAATGGTTTGTGTAAGACTGGGAATACCTATCGAGCTGTTAGGTTTCTAAGGATGATGGAAGAAAGAGGCTTTGAACCCAATATTGTAGCATATAGCACAGTCATTGACTGTCTTTGTAAAAACGGGTTACTAAATGAGGCTCTCGATCTCTTCTCCGAAGTGAAGGTTAAGGGCATTAGACCAAATACCGTTAGTTATAATTGCTTAATTCATGCTATGTGTAATTTGGGCCAACAAAAGGAGACAACGTGGCTTTTGAATGAAATGGTGGATAACAATATTTCATGTGATATTGTCACGTATAACGTATTGATCGATGCACATTGCAAGGAGGGGATGATTTCGGAAGCGATAGAAATCCTTGACACAATGAGAAAGCATGGCATTGAGCCTAATGTTATCACGTACAATATATGTATTGATGCATGTTGCAAGGAAGGGATGCTTGCTGAAGCTAAAGATATTGTTGACACAATGATAAAGCAAGGCATTGAGCCTGATGTTGTTACCTATAGTGTGTTAGTAGACGGTCATTGCTTGCAAAACCAAATGGATAAAGCTAAAAGTGTATTTCAGCTGATGATTGAGAAGGGTTGTGCACCTGATATACATAGTTGCAACATTATGATCAACGGATATTGCAAAGCTAAGAGGTTGGACGAAGCAATGGAACTCTTTGATGAACTAGCTCAAAACGGACAAATCCCTGATACAGTGACATACAACACTCTTATGCAAGGTATGTGTCGGTTAGGGAGAGTTTCTACTGCATGTAAACTTTTGAGGACGATGCTTGCTTCTGGGCCAGTTCCAAATCTAGTGACATGTTCGATTTTGTTGGATGGTTTATGCAAAAGTGGTAAACTTGAAGAGGCATTGAAACTTTTTCAAGCAATACAGAAGAGTAGATTGGAGGTTGATATCGTCTTTTACAATATCTTAATTGATGGCTTGTGCAAAGCTGGGAATATTGAAACTGGAAAGGAATTATTTCATGAGCTCTTTGTCAATGGTTTAAAACCCGATGTTTACACATATTCTATAATGATTAACCGGTTCTGTACAGAGGGATTGCCAGATGAAGCATGCCAGTTGTTTAGGAGCATGGAAGAGAATGATTGTTTGCCTGATAGCTTCTGTTATAATATAATGATCCGGGGATTTCTTCGAAACAGCTATACCTCGAAGGCAACACAACTTCTTAAAGAAATGGTGAGTAAGGGCTTTTCTGCAGATATATCAACTGCAACCTTATTTCTGGATCTTATCTTACGATCTAATAATCTAATAATAAATCAATCTTGATCTGAAATGTTTCACAGATAGTGTAAAGATTGACACTTGTAAATGTGAATCAATTTGTTCATATTGTACTGCCGTGATAAGTTAAAAGTTTTCATTCTTCCCTTTTGTGCTTGACTTTTATGGCTGATGGGCTTTAGATATTAGAAGTTGAACCATTTGTGAGTTCATTGCACCTGGTTTATATGTCTAGAATCATAACCTCAAAGGATGCCTTTTAAACTGCTTTATGAGCATAATGTCTAAATGTAAATGCTCTGGATTTTCAGGTTATATCGATCTGTGTCTGCTTATATGTTGATTTGTTGCTCTTACTGTTTGGTTTTGGAATATTAAAGAAAGAAAAATGCAGGGTAGGAAAGGAGAACTAAATTAATTGTATATGCCATGAAACCACTAAATATGAAGCAAAAGTTTTAGTTGTATTGAACCAGAGCTTTCCTATGACTGTTGTTATTGCTTGATTTCACTATGGAAGCTGCTTGAAGACGAAGTTCTATGCATCTGTATATATCAGTGAAACCTTTATAAGCAAAGTGCTCATACAAGTACAATTTTCATGCTTTATTTTTTAAGGTAGTTGGACTTAGATTTTAGGACTTGAACATTTATGAGTTGATTGAATGGTTCATCACATCCAATCCATTAGGTGTATGTAATATTATTATTGTTTTGGACAAATCATACTGTAAACAGATGAAGTGTGTCTTCTGATTAAATTTGTTTTTAGTGAGCTCCCATAATGGTTATCAGTTATGTTAGTCCTCAACAACAATATAAATGCTAACCGAGTTAATACTCAATCGGCAAATATAATTGTATTTTAAAAAATAATTTAATCAAAAATTTAATTGAATACACACCTAGATATAGTGTGAAATTTGCAATCAAATTACATAATATTAATAAAATTAATTTTTGTCAGGAAAATGGTTAATATTAATCATATTTATAATCTATATGACCTACTAATTAAAGAAAATATTTCAAATCTTTGAAATTTATAATAATGCATATTTATCACAAAGTACAAACATGAAGTTATTAGTATGCATTAGAAAATTAAATCTAATAAATTACAGTATTAATTATCTGGAGAACAATAAAGCATGTGATGCAAAAAATGTATCAAGTAAAAATGCACCATTGTAAAATATAAAAAAATAAAATAAAAGAAGCTAATTTAAAAATTAAAATTGAACATACCTGAAGATTTAAATGAGGATAATGATTATAAATATGGGTGTGACTCCACTGCTTCATTTAAGATTACCGTTAACCCTTTAAAAATCATCCCTTCCTCTACTTTTTATTCCCTTACCTTCCTATCTTATTTAAAATAGATTTTTTGAGCTGTCCCTGTGATAATTCTGTTTGATTATTTACTTTGGTTTTTTCTTCTTTTTTTTTTTGATTTTTTTATGACATTTGAATATTATTTGTTAAAATTTTAAAGTATTTTTATTAAATATTTTTAAAAAACAAATTTTTTTTAAATAAATAAAAAAAATCAACAACTTTTATATGTATTCTTTTTGAAAGAAAACATTTTTTTATAATTTTTTTAAAGTTATTTTCACTATTTTAAATATAAAATATTTATATTTTTATTATAAAAAATGTTTCCAATAACATTTTTTTAACTTGAATTTTATAAACCATCTAAATACCTCGATTTGGGTCGATTTTCAATTTTATTTTTTTTATTTTTAAGAAGAAGATAGTTTTGATGGCGAAGGTTTATCCCAATGATGTCGTTGGCCATTGAGGTTGTAAATCTATATCTACACCTTTATTGTATCCTTAACAGTCTTTTTCGGTTACTTTTTTTTTTAAATACTCATTGCTTCACAAGCTATCATTTGACATAATCCTAAATCAAGTGACCAAGATTTTCTTCCTCCTATTCACTTTAGCCAAAACATACTATATCTAGCTATTTTTATTTCGTTTTTACACTTCTAACAAGTTAGAAACCGTCTTCTAATCATTTTCCATAAAAAATACACATTTTACTTAATTTTATAAGCTTCTATCAATATCCTTTAATGACAAATTTTAATACACTTGATAAAATAAAAACTATTGGTACATATATGTAAAATAAGCTTTAAAGATTCAAAATCTATGAAAAATTTGAAGAAAAACATACCTTCTACTTAAATTTTGGAGGAAAAACGATGAAGAGAAATTTCTTTTCTTCTTTTCTTGCTAGGCACCAATACGAAAAAGAAAGATGATAAAAGTCTGGTCATCTTTTCTTTTCTTTATATATATTATTATATTACTTATAAAATATTATTATTTTAAGTAAAATATTAAATACATATTAAATTATTATTTAACAAAAAATATCATTAAAAAGTGATCATGAGTAATTGATCATCTTTAAGAAATTTTCCCTTTGTTTTTATCAAGAATAATTTTTTTAATATTATTTTTAATACTATAAAAATATTGGAGGGGCCTACTTATATTTTTAGGAGGACTATAATATATATACAAAGAGGGAAATTGCAAAAATCTTAAACCTTAGGGGGGCCTAATTATATTTTGGGAGGGCTATAATATATTTACAAATGACTAAATTGAAAAAAAAAAACTTAGGGGGCCACTGGGCTTCTGCTTGGCTCCGCCATTGCTGATGGTCTGTAGCATCATGTGAAATATTTTGATTTTCGTTTTCTCTTTTACGATTTTTTAAAAGCTTTCAAGGGTTCATAATCCTATAATCAATATGAATAAAACCGATATTGAAAAATAAAATAGTTTCTCACTTTAATTTATCACAATTTGATCTTTATATTTTACAAAAAAAATGAGAAGTTGATTCAATTGATCATAATTTGATCCTTGTCTTTCACAATTAGCTTACATTATTAAACCTTGTCATTAAATTGTTCACCTAAAAATCTATATTTCAACAATTATATGCAAGGAATTAGCAAAAAATCAACTATTCAACAATTTTTTTTCGCCAATAATAATTCAATAATTTATATACAATCAAATAGCAAAAAATGTAGTTCAAATTTATGTGTTTATCAATATAGATTTCTCAACTTTTGAGATCAAATTTTAATAAATTAAAGTAGAGATTAATTTAGAATTTTTAAAATAGAGGGATGAAATTTAAAATTATACATATAATATAATATAATATAATATAATATAATATAATATAATATAAATTGTGATCTATATATGTTATTAAAGGATTTGGTGATAGAAGTTGATGGGTATAACTACCTCTTAAGTTCCAATAATTTTAAAATTGAGTAAATTGGTTCCTGCCGAAAAAAATAAGTTATTTAGTTCCTACCGAAATCGATACCTTATTAAATATATGTTGTCAAATTTTTTGAAAATATTAAAAAACAAATTTATTATATGAGTAAATTGATTTTGTAAAAATGAAAATTACTTTTCATGCCTTCTGATAGAATTGTTGAACTAAAACACAAGAAATATTTTTGGGTAAACTACACCCATGTGTTGGGAAATGTGCCCACATTATAGAAAACATATAATTGTTTTATATATATTTGAACCATGAATAAATGAATAAAATTAATTTCACATTTCACTATTATATCTTTTGTGTTTTTGTCTTCCATGTTTTGCATATATAACGAAATTGTGACAAACAAATATTAGTTCATCGATTGTCTAAGTTCAAACTAATGATAAGTGACATTTTAAGAATGTTTACATTGCGAGAAAGATAATTTACTCCAATAGATAATCTAAACAAATTTGCAATCTCGTAAAAGTATTATTATATCGTTTACAATTCCAATTAGGGAGATTGCTAGTTTTGGCTATCGGAGCAGTTGACTCCACGGGTAGAGACATAAATGTACTCATTAGAAGAATGATACATTGGACTTTACCCAAGTTGAATTAATTCTGATTCCATTTGTGATTAACTCACTTGTGATATTCATGGTGTGACTTACTGAAATCTCGAGTTAGTTACTGACCATGCATATGTAACTAATGTGTTTTGATATAAGTGGAAGCTTATACTCTAAAGATGATCAAGCCGATATCCGGTATGTTAGGTACATGACTTGTTTATGACATGACTTTACTAGCAAAAATGGAATTCATAGTTCGATTAAAGAGTTAATGATATCCTCTCATTGGTATTGTGTAGATTGATAAATATGGAACGTGGTCACGGGTTGCTTATTCTCGAACGAGCAATTGATTATAATCATTAGTTGACAGTGATCATATTAATCATTAAGAAGACACAATGATAACAATGAGATACAACATGATTGTATTGAATGAATGGATTTAACTCAAAGGAATTAAGGATATCATATGATGGTAACACACATATGATGAGATCATTGGCAAAGCAGTTGGATGAGTTGCTTTCGTAAAGAGTATACTAGATGGAGTTTTCAATCATGGTACTTCTTATGGACTCACTCCATGATTAAGTAAATTGTGAATTATCTTACCGATACTTTTAGACATAATTGCAATTAACTCGAGCCTAATTGTATATGTTCAATTGGTCTCTCTACTAGCTCAACAAAAGCTTGATCGGGCTGCATTTGAATCAAAAAAAAATTCTATGACTTTAGAAATAATTTAGTTGAGTTGATTTATTTGATGTGGAATAAAATTAGGTTGTCGCGAGATTTCTATGACTTTATAAATAATTTAGTTGAGTTGATTTATTTGATGTGGAATAAAATTAGGTGGTCGCGAGATTTGTTCGACTAGAGAATTTGATTAATGAATTTTCTTAAAAAATTAACTTGGAAAATCCTAGTGACTTTTAGGAATATTAATTTTGATAAAGTAAAATTAAATTAATCAAATTAATTAAAATAAATATGATATTTTTGGAAATCAATTTTCAAGTCAGACAATCAGTCCAATGGGTAATTGAACTTGAAAATTAGACCCGAGATCGAAAATTAAATTCGAGACCGAAATCCAAAAATTGGTTGAACTTGGCCTTGTGCATGTAGCGAAAGGGTCGGATCAATAAGTCTCTTGAACTATGAGAATTTCACCCTATTTTTATACAATTCTTTCTTCTCCTTAGATGGCACAACGCCCAGCAACTTATAACACTTTGATTTCACATTGATGTTATAGTCTTTGATTCCCTCTTGCTTGTTGATTAGAAGGTCGATTATTAAAGCGATAGCTTTTAACATTATAGTCGCTTTCTCGTATGGAATATGAAATGTAAGCGTTTTTAGCATTTATCTTTCTAATAATGCGACAAGCAACTCCGATATTATATCAAACATTTTTATCATAGATGCCACAAATAAATCAACAATCTTAAATACATCCATCTAATTTTGGGAATTGCAAATTATGTCGAGCATGAATAACTTATTTTCTTTGATGTTCAAAAAATCACAAAAAAAATAATTTTTTATTGCAAAAAATATTTAAAAAATATTTTCATAATAGCAAAATTAAAAATAAGTAATTTTACCATATCAAGGATATGATAAGCTACATGAAACCTTAAGTAATTTTTTTTTAACGGAAAAGAGGTAGAAAATTGAGAATTTTTTTAGAGAGTGAAAGAGTTTGATTGGTTTTTTCTTTGGAGAAAATTTTTGGTGAAAATAAAAGAGAATGAGGTGAGATATTTATATTAGAGGAACTCGATATTCATAGGTTTCGAAGAATTAAGATATAATATTAGGGAAGACATTAGAACGTTACGGATATAGCATCGCTCTAATGATTGTCAAAGAAGAAAATGTATCAACAGTGAAAAGCATGTTGGCTGGAATCGCGATAATATGAAAATCCAATGGTGACAATGATGGAGAAGATTTAAGAGATAGGCATTAAAGGATAAAGTTAGAATCCAGTGCCAGCAACTTTTCCAAATGAGATGCACAACCAATGGTACTAGTTGATAATGGCAATGTTGGAAAGATATAGATACTAGCGGAAAAACCACTTCCTAAATATTGTATTTGAGAAGTTGCTTACAAGATTGCTGCTCATACTTAGGGCAAGCTTGTTCAACATATCACATTATCAAGTGAGTCTAAAGGAGAAAGAGATTAATGTGAGGAAATTGTGGATATTTAGATAATAAAACTAACTCGGAATAAGATTTTTTCTAAGAGGGGAGAATTGATGGAAATATTTTAATAATTTATTATTTATCTCAAAATTTATTACTTGCCTAAATGGTATCTATATAATTATTTTATTAGTTGTTATCTAACAGATTAAGATTATTGGTTTTTTTTTACATAAATTACTTGGATAAAATTTGTTATTTATCCCCTAAAAAAATATGCAAATTTATTTAATATTTTTTTTTAGATTTTTTGAGACATCAGTTCATGAATTTTGTAAATTTAATTCATTCCAGAAATAAGAGCTTGACAAGAAAAACTTTCTTTATCTTATAATTGTTTTAGATAAATCGTGTGGTTTTTAAGGTTATTCATGAAATAGCTTTTGTGTTGCTTCTTTGACTTGTGATGCATCTCATTATCCGGATTTACTGTACTTTTTTTTTTATTTTTAAGACAATAGATTCGGATATTTTAATGTGGATATTTAAGGGATTCGTATTCAACAAATAATTCAATTAATTTGGATAATAATGCTTGGATTTAATACATATAAGGGTAAACTATATTCAAGGTCACTAAGGTATTAGTAAGTTTACTTTTTGCTCACTCAACTTCAAAAAGTTACAAAATGATCACTAAATAATTTGAAAGTTTCCATTTAAGTCACGGAATTAGTCGAAAGTTTTTATTTAAGTCACTAGGTTATTAAAAATTTTTTTAGAGTCCGGCTGACAAGCTCCAAGTGACGATTCAACGATTGGTACAGTGGACTAGTACCCATTGACGAGTAGAAAAACATATCTTAGATCCAAGTTGATATGATGTTCAGTGTCGGAGATCAGAGAATAAAGTTGTTTGGATTTCGATTCGCAGATTTGTAACGCCCAAAGTTGTTTCATAAAAAAAACTAAATTGTAGAAGAGAATTCGATTGGTGAAAGGGAATGCCATATAATATCGATTTTAACAACCCAATGACTTAAATAAAAACTTTCAAATAGTTCAGTGACCATTTTGTAACTTTTTGAAGTTAAGTGATCAAAATATAAACTTACTAATAGTTTAGTGGTCTTAAGTGTAATTTACCTAACATATAATAAATTTGAATTTTTAAACAAAATTGCACATTCATATTTGAAATTTACTGAAATAATAAATCTCAGAATAATCTCCTTAGATATTAATATTCAACTCTAAATAACCGGAACTAAGAGCCCATCACTTTACCAACGGATAATGATGCTTATAATTCAATGGAGCAAATTTTTTAAGACAAAATTGAAATGCATTAAAGAGGAAATGTAATACACTCACCAAAATCCTGCAATCAACAGCTGCCTTAACAGCTGTCACCAAAACAATGGTAACCAAGGCGGTGCCTCGAGTTCTCCTAAAAAAAGAAAAGAAATGGACACTGACTTAAATCCTAAAAAAAGAAGAAGCAAAACCTAAAATTAAAAATCACAAAGCCCTATCATATCCCAAAGCACATTTCCTCTTCTTTGCATCTTTTGACCATTAATGGAGCTTTCTGGCTTTACTTTCTATCATTGTAAATTTTCTTTTGAAGCGCCATACCAGATTTATCCTAAATCTGAGTTCATTAGAGAAAAGTAAGAACTATTGTTTTTGGCTAAACATCCCTGGACTCAGAAAGAAATGACCCATCCCTGGACTCAGAAAGAAATGACCCATCTTTACGATATCAAATATCTTTTTTGATCATTGACGACTGTGGGTTCAACTTCCGTCGGTACCTCTTCAATCCAACAGGACGGGCTAGTAAGATTTTACCCTCGAGCTGCAAGGGAGCGCGTTGCTTCATTTTCCTTTCGAGGAGTAAATTGAAAAGATAAGTTAAGAAATCTGGGTCTTTTTTTTTGGATCATTAATAATGTTGCCAATCGCTGATCTGTCCTCTAAGTCTGATTTGATTTTTTTTAATGACTGTAAGGGCATCACCTTCTGCTATTAGATCTCGAAAACCCATTTCTTCCCCAAATATTACTGCTTGAAGACACGTCTTCACTTTTGAAGTGGTTGGATCTCCATTTCTTCCTAGTGGGTAAGTACATGCTCCCATCACAAGACCTTCATGATTTCTTATAATGATTCCCGCTGTCGCTGTCATGTCCTGTTGTAAAAATGCTGCACCAAAATTAGCTTTAACTTGTTCTGCCTTGGGGGTCTCCAGAAGCCCTCTTTTGGTTTAATGTTGACCTCTGTTATGGATTTAATTTGATCTAATTCTAGAATATAAGCTTTAATAAAACCCACAACCTCCTATACCCTTCTTTTTTTCCCTTCATGGTAATATCTATTTCTATTGTACCATACTACCCAAATTGAAATTGCCATAACTGCAGACACATTAATGTTATTGATGCAAAAGAAAGAGGTTGACGATTGTTTCCATGTTTGTTTTGTGTTTATGTGCTAGACGTCAACCCTGACCTCCTATAAGACCTCTTTTGTGAATTCGCAATCTCGAAAAAGGTGTTCCACAATTTTTTCTTCCATTGAGCAGATTGGACAAGCATCATCGTTCCTGAGTCTTCGAGTCTTTAGGTTACTAAGCGTTGGGAGATAATTGTTAGAAAATCTCCATAAAAGTATTTTTATTTTACTGGGAATCGGGAGGTTCCATAATTTTGTAAAATAAGCTTTTATATTAGTTTGGTCTGTATAATAATCCTGTAGATGAAGGGTATTAGTCATTAGCCATTTAAAACCACTCTGAACTATGTATTTGCCCGATTTGTACCCACGCCATATCATAACATCCTATTGAGTCCCGATTACCAATGGAATCGACAGGGTTGCCTTGGCTTGTTCCCTTTTTAGTAAGTTCTAGATTGCATCATAGTTCCGTGTAAAAGATTCTTTAATAATTAAATCTGCTACTTTGGAATAGTTGATATTTATATGTTGACTCTTTACTTTTCCATCTCCAGGGGTAGGTAGCCAAGCATTATTCCATATGTTTGTTAATTCTTCGTTTTCTATCCTCCAGCCTGTTTCATCTTCCAATAATCTATGTGCATTCCAAATGCTGCGCCAGGTAAAAGACGGGTAAGCTCCTAACCTTGCATTTAAAAAATTATCACACGGATAATATTTTAATTTTATTACGCACGCAAACAAACAATTAGGTTGGGTGAATAGTCTCTATCGTTATTTAGCCAACATGGCAGTATTGAACATTGCTAAATCCCTAAACCCCATAACCCAAAACGCTTTTGGACTACACATAGTGAACCGATTACTCCAATGAATGCCCTTATTAGTTTTTAATTTGCACCACCAAAATTTACTTATTAGATTTTCTAATTCTTTGCAAAGCAATAGTGGTAATTTAAAACACTGTATGGCGTAAGTGGGAAGTGCTTGTAAAACTAATTTTATAAAAACTTCTTTACCAGCAAAAGATAAATTACGAATACTCTAACTTTTCATTTTTGTAACACCCCAAATCCAACCCTGATGTTATGGCCGGATCTAGCGATGTCACATGATAGGGTGTTTGAAAACCGTGTCATCACGTTAAAACCATTTCCATTGAACTCCTTATCTTAATATCTTATTAGTTCCAAAATTGTGTTGCTCATTTAATCGATAGTTTCAAAACGTTATTCGTTTGGGAAGCTTTTAAAACAAATTAAACAATCGTGCGTTTAGGAAAAACATTTGTTTCTTTTGAAAACCGAGGTTTCCTACTACTAGTATTTGTAATCCATAAGGCAAAGATAATTAAAACCCAATACCAAAGTCCGAAAGTTCAATTACAACCCAAAAACTTAGCTAGTAAAACTAGAATAGAAATAAAACCAATTATCGTAAATATGGGTTAAAAACTATGAAAGTCCAAAATCGTGGTCACCGCCGAGTCCTCCGCCGCATCGATCCGTCTAGATCTGGGGATTACTTGTGCACATTTAAATGAAAGAGGTGAGTTTACGAAAACTCAGTGTGTAGTCCCATAAAAAACAAATAATAGCAAATCACAGTGCACAGTTAAAGCAGTCTTGGGCCTAAGCCCTTTTTCAGTATCAGTAATAGTTTGGGCCTTAGCCGATCTCAGTACAGTATCAAATATGCAATAGGGTCTTAGCCCATCACAATATCAGTAGCAGTCATGCAGTATTCAGTAACAAAGTCCTACCCAACCAGTCTCTACACACCATCTTCGTCCAACCCTACACTCCATGTAGGGATCAAATCAACCCACCCATCCCTACACTCCAGGTAGTACCGAATGCGGCACAAAACAGTAATTTACAGCTGAGCTGTCAGTACGTAAGGCTTAAGAGCCTTTCAGTATACATCCTCCAAATATAATTAACCCAACCTCATGCAATGCAACATACAAGTCATGACATGCTATCTCAAGACATCAGTACATATAACCAGTTCAGTATACAAGCATACTATCATCATGCTCAACACATATATACATCAAACAGTCAGTTTGTACAATTAGGGGTCTAAGTGATGCTTACCGACCTTACAGTAGGTTCACAATCGAACCCGTGCAACCTTAGCAATCAATTCAGTGGAAATGGGCTCACACACCCATGTGGGCCCACATGGACCAAATTGGCCTTGACCGCGTGGTCCATTTTTAATGTAACCCGTGCTAGCTAAATATTCATATAAGTTTTTGTTAGAGTATGCCCAAAGATCAATCATAATATGGTTGTAATAACATACTTGATTTATCATGTTTATTAATATAATGAGTTACCATTATGATTTTAGTTTCTTTTCTGTGTGTATAAATAAACTATTTTATAATAATGTCCTAAGAGTAATATGATTATTCTTAAAAGGTCCTTAGTCAAGTATTATTGTTGGATAGGACAACAATAATGCATTAAGACTAACATGTAGTTGATTGATGATAAAGAGTTATTGATATTGAATGTCAAAATCGATGCATGAATATGTGTGTTAGAGAATAACATATTGAATTGACTCGTTATGAGTATGTTTCTTGAATTATTATGTAATTGTCACAACATTACTCATAGTGATTAATATGTATATGATCCTTAGACTTGAGATCATCATAATCTCAACTTCGTGAGTTGTATATTTTGATACAGTCAAACGTACACTGTAACTGGTTATTTTATAAAGGCTGATGTTGGATATGCCACGATCTATGTAGAGGGATATGGTTGATCGATATAAGATAAGTCCCTCCTACATAATGGGAGTAATATATTAGGCCACTTGATTGAGTGAGATTAGAAATGCATAGCCATGCTTAAATAAGCTGATATGAGATGTCATATTTATTTGTATATCATAGTCTACTTAAGATATCAAGGAACATGGAATAGACTATGCAAGTGTGACTATTCCATTACTTGTGTCCAATTCAGAGATAAAGGACTTAATGATTATTGCATGAAAGTTTAATCATAAAAGGTTATGTCGAATCATGATTTCTTGTGACTTAGGTAGCAATGATGCATTGTTAGGTGCCACTCATTGTTTGTAACATTGGAATCGTTTTAGTATTACTGCAAACGTTACAAGAACCTACAGGGTCACACCCTATAGTTGAAATGAACGGAATAAAACATAGTTAGTATTGTGTTTGGTTGTCGCTTGAATTAAATTAATTATAGAATTAATTTAATTGGATAATCAAATATCAAACACATTATGTACAAGGTTGTTGTACGCATAATGAGAACATGAATTTGGTTAGTATAAAAATTAAAATAAATATATAGTTTACTGAAATCATTATTATAATTAATGTAATTATAATTTTCGATTTAAAAACATTGTTATATTTATTTAATTTCTAGAAACCCTAAAATAGATATAAAAATCCCGTTTTTTCATTGCTTGGGGTCTAGCAGTCGTCAAAGCAAAGTCTTTTCAAAACAGTTTTGGGGATTCCTTCCGTTCATTGTCAACTGGGTGGATTACGTAGAGGCTGGAGTCACGATAGATTGCAGCTTTGTTCGATAGTAAATCAGATTACTTGTTGCTGAGGCGTTGTCTATTCAGAATAAAGATTCGGTAATTTTGAAACCTTTATTTCACCCCGATTCATTCCTTACACATGGATCCATGATTAGGATCACCAAATGTTTTAATTTTCCGCTGCGCCATAGGGGTGCCAGCGTTCCAACAGTTTTCACTATTTACTTATATGCTCCTTCAAAGCTATATACTTGAGTTATTGTTACTAAATTATTTATATCTTGAGCTACAAAATTTCAAATTAAGGCCCGCTTGATGTCTTTGAAACTAGTCTAAAATACCTTTCTACCATATAATTTTTAGAATTTTTGGTTCAGCCAATAAGTACAGTAAAATCTTCCGTCTTACCCCTATTCTGTTGTCTGATAGCTTTGACTTTTTTTGCTAAAAATTAATTATCTATTAGTAAAAATTTTGGATGGTATTACCATTTGTTTTTATTGAAAATAGACTCATTAATAATTTAAACATTTAAATTTTAACCCTTAATTATTTTTCTCCATTTTTTGATGATTTTCGAAAGTCAAAATAGGAGAACCCGAATTCATTCCGACCTTGTCTCACAAAACTTATTATATCTCATGATTTACAATTCTATTACTTACATCATTTCTTCTATGAGAAACTAGACTCAATAAGATTTAATTCCATATTCTTTTAATCCTCTAATTTGATTTTCATGATTTATGGTGATTTTTTAAAACTAGCCTACTGCTGCTGTCCAAATAGCAAGCAATTTTGGCTTTTTGTCGAATCTCATTTTCTGCGTTTCGGGTACACACTTGGTTTCTTTATGCTAAAACAGTCCCCGAGCACTCCAAAGCCTATAATTGAACAAATAACACTAATTTAATCTCACATAACGTGATCTCAAATCAAACTCGTATCAATGTTTTAACCCATAAGCGACTAAACCTTACCTTCAACTGATGAACAGTAATTCCCACACAAACTAAGACTCCGATTGGTGATTACGAGCCTTTGAATACTCCCCTAATTGGCATAAAAAACACTTAAGAAGAAAGTTAACAAATGGAGACAAATCACTTATCTAAAGCTTACCGAACGATCGCAGACAAACGTAGAGCGACACGAGGCAGAGTGGGAAAAGAAAAATAAAAAAGATGAAGGGTGAAAGAGAAAAAATTTGACAGCAATGAAGAGAAAAACGGAAGAGGGTGGAGGGATTTTGGGGAAAGTAAAAAAAGAAAAGAAAAGATGAGTAGAATATTTGATAACCACCCCAATCCCTTATTTCTCTCCGTCAAACTCCCCACTAAATCCACTGTTCAGACTTTTAGTCTATCTCAAACTCTCCTGGACGCACGAGCAAAAATAATGCCCATGCCAATATTCGAACACAAGACCTCTTTCACACCAACACTCCACTTATCCACCAGACCAGCAGACCTATTCTATTACTTATTTGTCAACTTTTACTTAAAAGCCTACTGACCAAAGATAGGGTTTATTCATAAAAATACCAAAATTTACCCAAGTCCTGGCTTGAACTTGGGACCTCTCAAACACACCTAGAACACATAACCACTAAAGTAGACAGATATTTTATTTCATGTATTCATAATAAGCAAAATTAAAAGTTTGGGGTGTTACATTTTTTTGAATAACTTTTTCTTTTAATTCCACGAACATGCCCTTCTTTTTCCCTACCATTGTTGGTAACCCCAAATACTTTTCTAGATTATTTGAGATTCGAACCCTTAAAACTCCCCCTATTTGCTCTTTAAGATCATCCTGTACATTTTTACTAAAGTAAATCAGGGAATTCTCGAAATTTACTAGTTGACTAGAAATACTTTTGTACTCATTAACTATTGTTTTCATTGTTATTGCACCTTCCATTATTGCTTCCCCAAACAATATGCTATCGTCGGTAAAGAAAAGATAGGTGATAGATAGCTGTTCTTTGCCCACTCTAGCCTTTTCAAATTTTCCTTCCCTTTTAGCCTTATTTAGTAGCTTAAAAAAGCCTTTTGCACATATGATAAATAAATATGGGCTTAGAAGGTCTTCTTGCCTTGTTCCTCTTGTTAGCTTGAATTTTCACTGAATGGGATATTGTTCTTACACACCTCATTACAAGATTAATCCAATTACTGCAAAAGCCTAACATTTTCATCATATCTTCAAGACAATTCCATTCCACTCTGTCATAAGCTTTACTCATGTCCAACTTTAGGGCAAAAGAGCCTGTGCCTCCTCTCTTATTCTTTTTTGAAAGAATGTAAAATTTCATAAGATATCAGAATATTATCAGTTATTTGTCTTCTTGGGACAAATGCATCTTGCGTTTCTTCAATACATAAGTGTAGAACCCTTCGAAATCTATTAACCACTAATTTTGAGATTATTTTGTAGATGACATTACAAAGAATTATGGGTCTGAATTGTCCCAAATTCGTAGGGGCTTGTACTTTGGGAATAAGCACAATATTGTTTTTGTTAATTTCCTCAAAATTCTTTCCATTATTCAACACTTGGAGGCAATAGTTAACAACGACCTTTCCAATAATATGCTAAAATTTTTTATAGAAGAACACGGGGTGTCCATATTTTCCAGATGCTTTGAGAGGCACCATGCTCTTTAAAGCTTCCACCACTTCTTTATTAAATTCTTTGCTAAGTTCCTCATTTAAAGGCTCTATGATGTACGGATGGACTTCGCTTCTAATCCTCTCACAACTTTGCAACGAGTTGGAAGAGAATAGATTTTTAAATATATTAATTGCAAGTTCAATAATAGCATTATCACCTTCCACCCATCCACCCCTTCCATCCTCTAGAATTTTTATTGTATTTTTCATTTTGCGCTGTGTTGCAAAATTATGGAAGAAAGTTGTGTTCCAATCCCCCATTCGTAACCAATTTCCTATTATCCATTGTTCCTAAAATAATTTTTCATTATCAGCTTCCATGTTTAGTACAAGCTTAACTTCCGTTATTTAAGCCAAATTGTCTTCATCTGGATCTTTATTCAAATTGTTAAGACGCAACTTTAATTCCTCTTTAGTTTTCAATAGGGATTTACAACTAGATTTCTCCCAAGTTTTCAACTTCAATTTCAATTCTTCTAACTTCTTTAGAAGATCCTTTTCTCTCAAATCCTACCCTTGACATATCTGTTCTTCAAAATCCTTTTCCAAAATCCAAACAACATTGAATCATAACGGGATTTCATCACACACAAATCTTCTCCTTCCATGTGTCATTGTATTTAGGACCACAAGACAATGATAAAAAATACTATGACTCTTATGATGAATTGAGAAATTTGGGAACCTATCCCACCATAATAGGTTTGCCACCCATCTATCAAGTCTCTCACGAATATTGTTGCTTGGGAGTTTACCTCTTTCCCAAGTTAATCATTGGCCTGAAAAACCTAAATCATTCAACTCACAATCCTCCAAAGCTTTCCTAAATGCCAACATTTGTCTTTCCTCTTTTAATCTGCCCTTTTTTTTTTCAAACGAGACTAGCACTTCATTGAAGTCCCCCATAACAAGCCATGACAACTGGCTGCTTCCTTTTATATGTCTAAGAAGGTTTCACGATTCCTTCCTTTTATGTTCAATTGGTGAACCATTAAAAGCTGTGAAATGCCAGTACTCTTCTCCATTATTCTCCATAACTTCAATGTCAATATGAGAATTAGAATAACTTCTCAACTTGATTGTTACTTCTTCCTTCCAACCAAGAGAAAGTCCCAATTTCAATCCATTCACACTAACATCAATCCTGTTTGAAAAGCCACACATTTTCCTTACTACTTACATTCTTCTTGAATTAAATTTTGTCTCAATTAGAAACAAAAGCTTCGGCTATATCTATCTCAAGCTATTTTTGAGACGTCTAACTATTCGCGGTTGCTCCAAGCCGCTAATTTTCCAACTTAACATTTTCATTGCGACCGGACGACCTGTTTACTAGCGGCCATCGATATTTCATTATTAATTGTAGAATTTGAACAAATAGTATGGTGACTCCCCTCTATTTGTTGAATCTGTTGTCTTTTCTTTTTATCAACAGGTTCTATTGGTCTTTTTTCAAGTACCTCATTAGACTCTATTATCATATTATGTATTGCCTTGTTTTCAAACCTTTGGTTGAAAAACTCATTAACCTGATTAATCCTATGAAATCTTCTATTTAATTCCCTTACACGCCTTTTCCTCTTACATTATTAATCTTCTCATTCCCTTGGGGCCTCATCTGATTCCTTTTACGAGCTTCTTCCAAATCCATGTCACTTTTGATCAAATATTTTGGTTCCTCTTGATGCCATCTACTTACAACCATTGACTCCCTCATTGGTGCGCTCTTAAAGGAAGATCCAACCAAATTTAACTTCCTGAAATCTCAACCAAAGACAAAAAAGGCAGAAGCTTTCACCATGCCCTAATCGTCCACACAGAAAACAAAGCAGAGAAAGTCTTTCATATTGAAATATAACATAAGTTGACTTATCTTTGCCATACATTACTCACTTCTTTCTTTTAAAAAGGCTTTGGACATCCAAACGTACTTTGATACGCATAATTTTTCGAAAACCCTTTGTTAGAATTTTTGTATCATAATCCAAAAATTCCCCAATAAAGTTTCCCATTTGTCGTGCCATGCCTTCCAACATCGATCCAAAAGGTAGTTCATGTATTTGCATCAAAAAAATTGTATAATGCAGGGGAAATAGCAACAAATCCTCCTCTCTCATTAATTTATGAAATATGATTATGTGTCAATTAAAGAACCAAGGAATACCATCAATCATCCTTTTTAAATATTGTAGAATCGAAATAGAATTCGCTTCTCCTCGATCTCTGATATGGTAACCCCTTCAATAGGATGCCATAACTTAGAAAGAACGTTCCTTAACGAGGGGAAGTGGACTGAACTTTCTGTTAACACCCTACCTACAAGGCATAGCTTAAAGTCATCTTCTCCTTCGTCGTTCTCCTATTATCCAGCAACGGGGTCGTCCTCTAGATCGTCTAGGTTTAGGTTTGCGAGATTTGTCTCCATGCCTTTAGCGAACAACCTTCTCTTGTGATTTCTAGTCTTGATTGAAACCTTAAAAACTTGATACTAATTGGGAAAATCCAAACTTGCGAGTCGACAAACAGAATAACAGAGAAACCCTAATCGTAGGTACTTTGTTCGTAGAATCTAATTATTTTTAAATGTACTCAATAGAGCCAAGTTGAACCACACGAATTGCGATCCATAAACATACGACGAGAGTTTGGTTGTATTGTTGGATTGATTTCACTTAGGTAGCAATTGGAGTATTCCGATGATAAGATTTTAATGGAATGTGATTTTTTGGAATATGATCGATGAGAATGTAATTGCTAAGATAGTTACTTTACAACATTAGATATATATTATAAGGTATGGATTAAAATCCTGAAAAAGTTATATTATCACGTTTGATTCACTAAGTACTTTCCTAATAATGCAATAATAATTTATGAAGTTACCCTTATTAAATAAAATAAAATATTCATGTATTTAATATTTATAGTAAACTTTATTCTTAACAAATATTTGGATTAAATATTTCATATTCAAATTTAATTGATAATTTTTACATTTTTTAAAGCCTCAATGTAACATAATTTACTTTGGATATTGAAGAAAAACATAATATACTTGAATATAATACATAACTGCTTTAAAATTTGATTGATCACTTGTGAAATCTATTCTACTTCTAAATGAGTTGCCAATCATTTCATTCTCGACAATCATTCTAGTAGAGTTCTCAATTATATACAACAGACCATAATTCAAAGGTAAGTCATATAAAAAGATTATCGTCAAATCAGTTTTAGAGCTCAACGTAAACTTTTTTTCCCTTTTGCTTATGAAGAATCATAAATACTATAATAAAATTGAATTTTCAATTAATATAACGAAAAGAAAAAAAAGAAAAACAATATGTAAATGATATAATATATAAATGATTAAATATACAAATAAAAAATAAAATTAAGGAAAAAAATTACTTTTAAAAATCTATTAAAATAGTAGAGAAAATCAAATAATAGAAAATATACTATCATTGTTATTATTTTTTGAACTTTTCACATTTTACAATGAGAATCATGCTTCAAGGAAAAATAATTCTGCATGGAATATCGTTTAGGGTTTAGAGTTTAGACCACCTAAAAAGGAATATTTATTATTTGATTCGTATCTTGACATAAGAAGTCCAACGAGAGCAATACTTGAAATGGCAATCCATAAAATAATACTGATATTGAGATCGGCTAAAATAAAACGAGAGCTAAAAGGAATTACTGACAAACTTAGTAAAATTGATATGACTGCTATAGCCGGTCCAAAACTAAATAAACGAAAGTTACCTTAGAGCAACACTTCTTTAATCAAGTTTTCCAAATTCACGAACGATGGGCCATTCAACATGGCAGCTTCCTCAGCCTTTTTCTTAAACTCCATGGCCTTTCCCTCATCTCCATGCTTTTAACTCCTTCCATCAACTCCCTCACCAGTTTCTCCACTTCATCCCTCTTCACATCATTGTCGATCTCTATGCTGATGCCCCATTGGGTGCAAGCGAATCGACAATTCGTTTGTTGCTCGGCGAAAAACGGCCAAGAAATCATCGGCACCCCATTGGAAATGCTTTCGATGGTGGAATTCCATCCATTGTGCGTTAAGAAACCCCCAATCGCTGTGTGGTTCAAAACGCTCACTTGTGGGCACCAGCTCGCCATTAAGCTACGCCCTTTGGTTTCTTCAATGAACTCTGGGAGCAAAATAGCTGAATCTCCCATCACCAAATAGGGCCTAATGATCCAAAAAAGGGTTGCTTGCTATTAGCCAAGCCCCAAGCGAACTCAACCAGTTGATTTGCCGTCATCACTGTGATGCTCCCGAAATTAACGTAAACGACCGATTTGGGTTCCTTGGAATCCAGCTATTGAAGACATTGAGGCTCTTCTTTCCACAGATTGGAGTCGATGGAGCTTAAAGGCGACGACTGTGGAATGTTGTTGAGGAGCAAGTGAAGGGGTCCAATGGTGTAAAGTTTAGGGAAGATGGAGGAGAGAGCTTTGATGACATCATGTTCCAATTCATCGAAGGTATTTATGATAATGGCGGAAGCTTTTGCAGATCTCTCACTCTCTGTCGCAACGAAGTTCAACATTATATCATTTGGATCCGTTGTTCGAACAAAGCTCGGCAGGTCCCTTATGCGGATGTTTTTCATGCCTGGAATCCAATCAATGATTGTATCCAAATACCCATTTGTCATATAGGTCTCATCTGCCCAATAAATTAGAAATTCTCAAAAATAAATAAACAAATAAAAAGTTGGAGTTCCACCTACACAAATGTCATATGTGAGTATTTAATTTGTCACGATACAATTGTCATGTATAAGTATTATTTGATTATTTTGTATTGATTTGATTTGATTTTGTTGTTGCTGGTATATATATTTATAATTGTATTGTATTTCTACTTGTAAATTTTTAAAAGAAAAAAAAATATCATGGCAGTCTTGTTCAAAGATTAGACTACCTATCCAATTTTGAAAGCCTAGTTGAAATTGAGGTGGGTTTGGATACAAATATTAAATTCGAAAAAAGAGTTTGAATAAAAAAATTAAGCCTACTTAAAATATGAACTTGAGCTTGTTTAGGTTTGACATTTTTTAATAATAGGTTATTTTTATTTTTTTATATATTATATAATTTACATTAAGAATAGATTAAATTGCTTATATTTAAAATTTTAATAAAATAAAAAAATATATAATAGTTGTCTAAAATATATACATTTAAATAAAATAATTATATTGTTAAAATAAAAAATAAATAAATTTAAATGGACTTGAGTTAATCATTTACAAATATCAATGAATTTAAACAAAATTTTATTTTGTAAATCCATGCGTCTTTAATTGGTATTAACAGTTTATTAATGTCTAGAAATAAAAAAAAATAGTCACAGGTGGTTAATTTGTCAAATAATAATTCGGAAAGTGATAATTTAAAAAAAAAAACAAACTTCAACTGTTGTATTAAATATATCAACTTTTTCTTCTATTCAGTATGAAATGATTATATATATATATTTAGTTTAAAATTTTAGACATAAATACTATATTATTTTTTAATATTTTCTATTATATATTTAATTTATATGTGATATAAATTATTTAATATATAAACTAAACTAATATGTTAGAAAATTAGAAAACAATTGTATTGAGCTCAGCCTTTCAATGATAAAGCCTGAACACCACCCATGTTTTAGCTATATTCTCCCAAATATCAAATGAAACTTTGTTGAAAATCCAACCTTAAATAAGTTTATCAACAATTTGAACACACTAAATCCGAACTCCAAATTGATCCCAATTTATAATAATTTGCCATTCCAAATCAACTCTACCCGGCCCAAATGACAAAATCTAATTAGATGAGAAGTAAAAGTCTATAGTTTATACCTTTCAACGGTGTAAAACCCTTCTCAATAAGCCGTCGATAATGACAATAGGCTAAGAAACCACACGCACTGGGTGTCCAAAACAATACATCAGGAATCCCTACCTCTTGAGCCGCCTCGAGAGTGAACGACATGCACCCATCGGAGACGATGCAAGTGACCGGCGGGATGCCGGAAGAAACGTTGAGCCTAGCAAGAAGTTGGCGAAAGGGAGTCAAGCAATGCTTGCTAGTGGAGTCGCAAAGCGTGGGGATGTCTTGTGTGGCATTGATGTCTGGCGGAGGAAGACCGTCGGGGACAGTCTCAAACCGGAAGTCGGGCAAGCTGTTGAGAGCGTGGGGGCCCCTGGATTTGAGCAACCTTTCGTGGTTGTACTCGGTGTTGACAAAAGTGATGTGGAAGCCTTTGAAATGGAGGAGTTTGGCCACCATAAGCATTGGATTTACGTGACCTTGTGCTGGGTATGGTACGCATACTGCATGGGGCTTGTTGGGTACTGAATAGGATCCCATCTCTCTCTCTTTTTCCCCACTCGCTTACAAACAATGGGGGACTCTAGCTTTATAGGAAGCACAAAAAGTTTAATATATTTATTTAAATTTGATTATAGAAATATATAAATATCATTCTAATTAAGCTCTTTTATTAATCTAGCCGCCAGCTTCGGCTTAATTACTAACTTGGATTTAATTGATTGATGTTTTTTAAACACTGATGGATTAATAAATATTTTTAAACATGTTATATAAAGGTTGTATTTGAAATTATAGTTTAATTTGAAGGTTTAATTGGATATTTTAAAATTTTAAAATTAAATTTAAAAATATTTACTATAATTAAATAAGCAATTAATTCTTATTTATATCCACCTTAAGTTTTTGAGATCCTAACTTTTCTTCTCAATTAAGGGTCGTTTGATTGCCAGTAAAATGTTTTCCGTAAAATAATTTCTGAAAAATGTTTTACTTTTCTGTAAAATGATTTACCGGAAATATTTTCTGGTGTTTGATTGAATCTGTGTAAAATATTTTCTACTGTTTGGCAGATTTCCTGAAAATATTTTCCGAAAAAATTATTTTTACATATATTAATATATATTAATAAATTTTTATATTTTAAATTATTTTTACATATATTGCAATGATTTATTTATAATTAAATAAATCAATTAAATATATAATAATACTCAATTATTAAGCTACAATATTAACCGTCATAAATTAAAAACAACCAAAGTCAAATAAATTATTTGTAATTGTGTTATAAAAAAATAAAAAAACAAGGATTGGATAATTATAAATTAGCTTCCAAACTACAATTAAATACTAGAAATTAATAATATTATCCAAATGCATAATTAGTAGTACAGAGTTGAAGACATTTGATGAAACAGAAATTGATCCGGAGTGTTGGTTGAGACCTGAATTATAGTTGAACCAGAGTTAGCATCCTTGGTTACGGAACCTGGACTAGCTACACAATACCAGCATTGACAACTGGAGTTTCCTTGACCACGAGCAAAACTTGATCTTCGTTGGAGAATGTCATAGTTGAAGCCTCAAAACACCTGCAAGAGGATGATTCCAAGTCAATAATACCAGTTTGATGTTTCAAGTTCTCAAAAACACTAGTTATTTATGGTTAAATGAGTAAGAATATCAAAAATAGTCCAAAAGCAAATGATAAAACAACAGAAATCTCCTAAAAATGATGCAGCCAGTTTTACTACACCGCGATGCACCAGTGAGGTGGCATGCACAAGCATATAGTTTGCTACCATTACATTTCAGCTTCAAAGTACAGAATAGGTGTCAATCATTACCCTGAATCTTTTGGTGAGTTGCATTTTAGATCAACACATTCAGTGCAAGTCTTTTCGTCCTTATCTGCTTGAACCACTTCAAACATTTTTTCGACCTATACTAAAGAGTAAAATTACATGTCAAGGATGAGCTGAAAGGGACAGGCGATTTTCCTGGCATACTATATAAAAATATTCACCTCTAAAATGCTTCAGTGTCTATTACAGATGGGTTTAACCTGAAAAATCAATGGCCATTATGGCCTGGAGTTTTTTATCATCAAACCCTTTCGAGAAAAACCTTATCATGTAATGGTTCTCTTTCTTGAATCAATAATCACTCTCCAAAACAATGCAAAACTTCAAGCAGGTATATGGGTTATCCTTTTTCTTTGGGCACACAATGGCAGCACAAACCAACCTGTTAAAGCCTATGCATCATTATTCTTAACCATTAAATTGAAGAAGCAACCTGAGACTGAAGCTGAAGTTGAAGAAGTAACCTGTTATAGACAATAATTCCCTATCAATATGCGATAGTACAAGAAGCAACCTGAGACTGAAGCTAGTTGGGATTCACACCAGAATCAATCAAACAAGGTCAGAAAACAATCATTGAAATTACAAATCAATAAGCATAAGAAAGAAGTATAAGAAAACTTGAGCCAATTCAAAATGTATAAACAAAAAATGCTCGTAGCAGCAACACAAATGCTCGTAACAACAACACATAACAATCCTATGATCTTTTCATAGTTCAATTCATTGATTCTTGATTTATCTATGTTCTTCCACATACGAAAAACCTGTTCACAAATGCATAACCATTAAAAAATCAAAGAATAATCGAATAGAAAAACTAGAAAACATCCCATGTTTTGCAATATTCTGTATTTTCCCATCGATTTTCTATCCCTTTCTCAGTGACCAAACAGAGTGCCATTTCCATTCGGTTCAAATAAAGCATCAAAATAATCATTACAACCATAGAACCCAACTTCAAAACTAAATAAAAATCTGAACTTTAAGGACTATCTATATTTCCTATATTTTCCCATCCATTTTTTAACCCAAATTTCTCATTTTCCATTCCTTTCTCAGAGACCAAACAAACTTTCCTTTTCATTTAGTTCAGATAAAGCATAATAATAAATCCTTATATACTTATAACCCAACTTTCGTATGTAGTAAAAATCTGAACTGTAAAGACTAAATTCACTGTATTTTCCCATCCATTTTCTAACCAAACTTTTCCTTTTTCCATCCTTTCTCAGAGACCAAACAAGGTCCCATTTTCATTAAGCATCATAATACATCATTACATCCTTAAAACCCAACTTCCAAATTTAGTAAAAATCTGAACTTTAAGATCACAAAATTATTAAAACACAGAGAAAGAGCAAAAAGAAAGGAACCTGGAGGATTTCATTGGATCTGAAGGCATGCCTGAGAAATTTAACTGCAGCCCAGAAATCATTTTTGGTCCAATATCCATCATCTCCAAGTATTTGCATAGGGCAAGAGCCCTCATTCTCTGGCTTTTCAATTAAAGCCCTGAGCCTCCGGTGTTGATGGTAAGTCTCAACAAGAAGCGTGGTATGGGTTTTGGAAGAGCAACCATCCAGCGGTCGCCGTGGCGTTGACGGTGATGAGCGAAGAGAGGATAGACAGCAACAATGCCCGGTTGATTTTGGGAAGTGGGTTTGGATGAGAATCGATGGAGGAAATGAAATGAGAAGGAAATGAGAGGCTGACCCAAGAAAATGAATGAAAAATGTCTTACAGAAATAAAATCTGTAAGACGTTTTACGTAAAAAGGGACATTTTTCCGTGTTTTGGAGTTCATTTTCCAAATGGAAAATATTTTTCGCCAATCAAACGCTGGAAAAGTTAGAAATGATTTTCTGGAAAATCAATTCTGCCAATCAAACAGACCCATTTATGAATAAATGAATTTTTTTAAGAGATAATAATCAAAGAATTGTCAAAAAGATTAGGTTACCCATTTAAATTTAAAGATTTATCTAAAATTTCTAAGGATTTAGATAAAAGTATTAGGTTCGAAAATGAGTTTCAACATAATAATTAGGCTTGTTAAAATATGAAATAAATTCGGAGTTCAATATTTAAAGCTTGAGTTCGATTAGGCTTAACCTATTTTCACGTTTATAATATGTTATTTTTCTTTTCTTTTATATATTATTAATTTATATCATATAAAAATTAAATATATTAGATTATAATATAAATATTAGAGAATATGTTAAGCTTTAATATGCAAACTCATTGTGCATTAACAACCTACTATCAACATATTAACCTGAAAACGATAGTGGTTTATCCACAAATTTACTAACAGCTTTTATTTGTAAACATGTTGTGTATTCACAACCTAGTGACAACGTATTAACCTGCAGCACTGGTGGTTCAACCACAAAATGGAGTTTCCGAGTTAAAAGGGTTATGAAAAACTATTACTGTGGAGTGTAGCGATGGGGTAGGACATTTTCTGTTAAAAATTGAAATTGCATTGCATTAACACCCATAAGCATGCGTGAATGAACTGTCAAAATCTTGCCATACTATATGATTATTAACGTATTGAAAATTGTTATAGTGCATGTTTGGTTTATTGTTCTACACTGGTTTACTAGAACTCACACTGAACTTCGTAACTCACTTCCCTTTTATCTCTATCTCTAACTTTATAGGAAGCATGAAAGTTCAATATATTTATTTAAATTTGATTAGAGAAACATATTAATATTAATATAAAATTATGTATATATTATTATTATTATTTTTAAGTAATAAAACAAGTTGGGCCAACTTCATCTAAAATTGAAAAATCTAAAGTTTGAGCCAAGCGACCAGACAAGATGGACTGCCCGACCTTTTTAAACTATAAGTTAAAATTTTATATTCATCTCCAAAATATTTTAATTAAAATTTCACATTAAAATATCATTCTAATTAAGCTCTTTTAGTAATCTAGCCCCCAGCTTCGGCTTAACTACTAACTTGGATTTAATTGATTGATTTTTTTTAAACACTTGATGGATTATTATATATATATTTTTGGTAAATGATTAGTATATATATATATATTTACATGTTACATCTAAAGGTAATTGAAATAATAGTTTAATTTGAATATTTAATTGAATATTTTAAATTTTGAAAATTAAATTCGAAAATATTTACTACAATTAAATAAGCAATTAGTCCTTATTTATATTCCCCTTGAAGTTTTTGACATCCTAACTTTTCTTCTCAATTAAATTTATTCAACACTAATAGGTTTTTTTTAGTAATCTATACTTCTTTAAAAGATAATAATCATAGATTTGTTAAAAGAATTAGGTTACCTATTTCAACATATAAAAATTATACTTGTTAAAATATGGAACAAATTCAAAATTCAATATTTAAAGCTTGAGTTTGGTTAGACCTATAATATTTAAAACTTGAGTTCGGTCACGCCTAAGCTATTTTCAAGTTTATAATGTGTTATTTTTTTTTCTTTTCTTTTATATATTATTAATTAATATCATATAAAAATTAAATATATTAGATTATAATATAAATATTAGAAAATATTTTAAGTTATTTATGTTTAAATTTGACAGTAAAAGATATATAAGCAGGAGTGGAGCCAAGAAATTTTTTTTAGGGAAGAAATTAAGTTGTATAATTTTATAAGAGCTAAAATGTAAATTTTTTTCATTTTAATAGCTTATATTTTTAATTTTTATAATTTTTTAAAGAACTAATTTTTTTTATCATTTTTTGGGGGCAAAGTGTAATTTTACTATGTATTAATTTAAAACTTCATAAATTTTAAGGGGTCAAATTTTAAATTTCCAATTTTAGAGAGGTCGGCCTCTGCCAGCCACCATACTGCCCTTGTATATAAACATATGAGTAAGACCGTAGCTGAAAAGATGCTATGGCATCATGACTGAAATGAGTAAGACCATGGCTGAAAAACACCATGGCATCATGGTAAACAAGATTAAGACCATAGTTGAAAGACACTATGGCATCTTAGTAGTCCGTCGAGACAATAAATAGGGGGCTATATTGAGTAAGATCATAGCTGAAAGATGTTATAGAATTAAAAGATGAATTGACGGTAGAAAGAGTAAGATCATAGTTAAAAGACGTTATGGCATAGTAGATAATCTAATAGGATGTTAAACACGGGATAGTTTGATGGGATGTTAAACATGGAGTAGTCCGCCGAGTCGGTAAACACAGAATAGTCCGCTGTGATGGTAAACACGGGGATTTTGAGGAGTAAGACCATAGCCCAACTATGGCATATGATGAAGTCTGTTAGAATATTAAACATGGGTTGTACATGTAAGACCAAGGCTCGACCATGGCAGCCTAGAGTGTTCATCGAGGATAATAAAATGATAGGAAATCTGAATGAGAATCGTAGGGCAACCCGTAAACTAGTGAAAAAGGGGTTGGAAGGAAAATAAAAGTTTGAACATGCAACAGTAGAGCAATGGGTCGAAGGAATCAGCCAACGAATGATAAACGTGAAGAGATCGAGGAAATAAGCCAAGATGGCAATCATAGAAGTCGAAAAGGCATGAAGGTGGTAACCTAATATAAATTAGTTATGCAAACTGCCAAGCCAGATGTGCTTAATGTATAAGGAAACTAAATGCAAGAGCAAATAGGTGATCGTAGATAAGGATCTGCCATTAAGGATCGTTATAGGATGCTTAGAGAAACTCTGTAAGGTAATAAAGTGAAACAAGGAAAATGGGTCTAGTCTACACGAAAAGAGGGGTTGGTTAGAACCTGTTGACAAGGAAGGATATATGGAATGGTAGAAGTGTTTGTCAAGACTATCCCTCTTAAAAAGGTAAACCAATGAGAAATATTGGCCAAATGGTGAGTTATACGGGGTTGCAGCATGAAAAAAATTGTAAACTCAAATGACCACGCAACAACATTTAACTGGGTACTGAAGGCCATAATGGTTCACAGCAGAAGGGTGTGCTACGCTTAAGGGTAAGGTGAAACGACTAAAACAGATTCCAAAAATTAATCCGATCACTAATTAAACTAAGCAAGGTTTAGTCTACAAGAGTGGCATAGGGATAAAAAAGACTATGTTGAAATAATAATGCTTCTTATAGAAAATGCCCTAAGCTTATCTAAAAGCTTGATTTCACAATGTTTATGTTTCTATATAGACTACTTGTTTACAAAATAACTCTTAAATTTTTGCTAAGGACTATTTTTCCTAAAAATCCAGATTATGGGGATACTATATAGCTTCATTGTTATTAATCCTGAGACGAAGCCTTTAATAGTACCCCTTTTTTATGTGCATGACTTTAATCCAACAGTGATCCCGATCTCCACTTCATCTGGCTTGGTCCCTTCTCGAAGTCCTCGTTCATTCTCGCAAGTCTTGCAAACATCAATCAAATTTGTAATTTTGTGAAAACCTAGTGAGTTTCTTCCAATAATACTTACATATAATCTCAATTCTACAAGGGTGATAAATAAAGAACTAAAATCGTTATGAGTACTTGATCATTTTAGGCGCGATTCCTTAATTAATGTGGCAGACTTCACCCAATCCTCTAAGCTATTCGACTTCTTATTAAATTGTCCTCTAGTCGAACTTTACACTTAACTACATCCCTAATAATTCTCTATATTAGAAGGTCTTATCCTTACATCTCGTTTTTCCTTCCTTTTATACACCCCACCTATAAGGTGTTCGATAACTCTTATGGTACATTTCCTAACTCCTTGGCCAATGATCTTTAGGTCACATCTTCCTTGGTGGACTGTTTCTTTCCATACTATAGTCCAAAGGACTCATTGACATTTCCATATGGCGCTAAGTTACAACGAACCTCGCCACTCTAGCGAACCCATTCTTGTTCCATCCTATTGGTAGTAGTGGTAGGATTACTTCTAGTAATTCACCCCTCACACTAGCCTTTACTTGGGGACTCTCCTGTCCCATAAGTGAAGATCAGTTTGACTCACTTAACCAACATGCTATCGTCAGTACCACTATACAAATATTCTAACTCACTTGCTCATTTCTCCCTACGGGCTATCATTGTGGTAGTTTAACCACTATAAACTTTTATAAAAAAGAATAGTCTCGATAGATACTGTGTTCCCTGAACAGAATCATTATCATAGGAGTGGAATTTTTATCTTTCCCATAAAATTTGCCTATTGCGTACAACTTCTTTGAATTCTCCCTGATGGCTATTCATAGCGGATCATTGCTTTAAGATCCTTGGATAATTTTCCCATTTACATTTCCATAATTAGGCCAAATCTTGCATGACCTGTCTTTCTCTAATTCTTGTTGGGTCTTCAGTCATGCTTTCTTGGCTTTCACATCTATCCTTACCACTTTCATCATTTTTTTTAAGAATTCCTTATGATCCACATGTCATACTTACGTTTTCTTTTAACTTTTAACTTGCTTGGCACCTTGACAGTATACCTCATGCTTAAGGTCCTAACAAACTTTCTGCATTTGTTTCTTGGCGGGCTCTATGGGATGTCATAACCAAGATATGGTCTTACACTCTTCTTACCTTGTTTTTATTGTTATATCGGACTTACCCTATTTTATTGTCTCGGTAGACTCTAGCTATGTTTACTGTCCCAATGAACTATCTCTTTTCTGTGTTTACTGTCTCATCAGACAATCTCTTTTTTGTTTACTGTTCCACTGGACTATCTCTGTTTTGTGTTTACTATCCCAACAGACTATTTATGTTCTATGTTTACTGTCCCAATAGACTGTCATTGTGGATTCCATGGAGTCTTACACACGTGGTCTTACACCGATCCGTCATCTCACCGTACTATCTTATGATGCCATGGAGTCTTTCATCCATGGTCTTACTCATTATACCTGGTTGTCACAACATCTTTCATCTATGGTCTTACACCATATACCTTATACCTTGTACATTGTTGCCATGACATCTTTCATCCTTGGTTGTACGCTACATAATCTATACTAAACTGCCAAAGCGTCTTTTATCTATAGTCTTACGCTACATACTTCATACTAGACTGCCAAAGCATCTTTCATCTATAGTCTTACGCCATATATCGTCGTCATGGTGTCGCTCTGAAGGACCAGTCGATAACACTATCGTGATAAAGATCTTTCCATGGTTCTCATTTCCCTAATTATCCTCCAATTACCTCTTTTACATCACTTAACCTTAATTGTTAAACACCATAGTGTTTCCTCCGTAAGGTTCAGAGCTTCACCCGTGGCAGTATCTAATAGCGTCACTCTCAATTTCCCCTTCCTAACTTCCTCTATCCCATAGAGGATTTTTCCCTACAATTACCATACAATGCATGCATATATCATCATATTTCATGTTTATGAAAACATGGCATACTCAGACAACATAGATCATAACATTCAAGGTTGGAGTTTTAGAAACTCACCTAAAGTTTTTTCATTTCCACAACTTAGCTTTCTCAAACGCCAGAGCTTTCATTCTCCTAGTAGTAGCTTGTTGGTTTCCCTACTTTTCCATCTCTATCCTCATGAAGTCTACTCTATGCAGAACCTTCCATGGCAATTCCTTTTTCTAGCTATCGAAGAAGATGAAGAAGAGAAAATGAAACAAAGCCGAGAAAAATTCATCCCTCAAAAGCTACTTCACAACTATTTATAGCCCTTCTCCTGCTATTACCAACCTTAGGAGAACCATCCATTGCTAATTATTATGTCTCTTAATAATGTCCAATTCAGTTTCCATCTTTCTTATTTCTTTCAATAAAAGCCACTAACTTGCAGTCCTCTTCATTTTAGTCCTCCAATTACTTCAAGTTTCTAGGTTAATTGGAAAAAGGGTGTTATAGAAAAGGGCACATTCAATAGTTGTTTAACCTTAATCTATTTAGCTAATGTGAGTTTCAGTTTTAGTTCCGCTAGTAAGTCTTAATTATCCACTAAGCCTAACCTAGCAACCATTTCTCTTAGATCAGTCATCTATTTTCTACTTAGAGCATCTGCTACTACATTGGTTTTTCCAGGGTGGTATTATATCACAAAATCATAGTCTTTTAATAGTTCTATCCACCTCTATTGCCTCAAGTTTAACTCTTTTTGGGTGAGAAGATACTTGAGACTCTTATAATCAATATAAATGTAGCACTTTTAACCATACAGATAATGCCTCCAAATTTTTAATGGGAACACCATAGCTACAAACTCTAAGTCAAGAGTCAGATAGTTGCACTTAAGCTATTTTAACTTCCTCAATACATAAACAACTACTTTTCCACTTGCATTAGCACACGTCTAAGACCATTATAGGATGCATAATTGTACACCACATACTCTTTTCCTGACTCAGGTTGGATTAACACGGGAGCTTGAGTTAACACATCCTTTAGCTTTTCAAAGTTAGGTTGATCATTCTTCTATTTAAACGAAACATTATTCTTCAACAACTTGGTTAGTGGAGCGGCAATTGGAGAGAACCCTTCAACAAATCTACAATAGTAGCCAGCTAAACCAAGGAAAATTTAGATTTTGGAAACACTTTTGAGTTGTTCCATTCCAGAATAGCCTCTATCTTTTTTGAATTTACGTGGATACCCTCTGCTGATACCACATATCCTAGAAACATAACTTCTTTAATCCATAATTTGCATTTACTCAGTTTTCCATATAATTTCTTTTTGCAGAGGATTTGCAAAACTTTCTTAAGATGTTCATCATGTTCAGTTTTAGTTTTTCAATAAACTAGAATCTTGATGAACACAATGATAATCTGATCAAAGAAGGCTTGAAACACTCGGTTCGTTAAGTCTATGAAGGAGGTTGGAGCTTTGATTAATCCGAAAGGCATTACTAGGACTTCACAATGACCATACTAGGTCCTAAATGTGATTTTAGGCACATTCGCCTCCTTTACCTTTAGTTGTTAGTACCCTGACCTTAAATCTATGTTGGAAAACATAGTTGCAATACGGAATTGGTCGAAAAATCATTAGTCCTAGGTAGGGGATATTTATTCTTAAGAGTCAATTTATTCAACTATCGATAGTCAATGCACAACCTTAAGGAGCCATCTTTCTTTTTAACAAATAAAATCAGAGCTTTCTATAGGGAAACACTAGGTATAACAAAACCTTCAATCTAAAGGCTCTTGAAATTTGATTTTTAGTTCTCGAAGCTTTTTAGGTGCCATGTAGTAGGGAGCAATGGGCACCGGAGCAATTCTAAGCAACATTTCGGTTCTAAATTCTACCTCGTAATCTGGATGTACCCTTGGTAGCACTTCAGGAAATACATTTGGGAATTCCTTAATGGTTCGAATACTTTTTAGAGTAGATCTATTTGCATTCTAATCCATTACATAAGCTAAATAAGCCTAACACTCTTTCTAAACTAATTTTTCAGCGACCATAGCGAGAATCACATTAGATAAATAGTTTCAATGCTCCCCAACCATAATGATCTCACTACCCTCAATTGTTTTGAAGGTTGCTTTCTTAGAGGCACAGTCTAAGCTAACTTGATGTTCCACTAACCAATCCATACCCATAATTAAATCAAACTCTCCAAAATGTAACTCCATAAGATCTGCTGGAAACACTTCCCCTTGAACCACCAATGGACATCTCCTATATATTTTATCTATAACAATTGATTGTCCTAAAAGGCTTACTATAGTAATTTTAGTAGTTTTTTTTCTCTACCCCAATACCCTGCTTGTTAGACATATTACAAGCAACATATTAATGGGTGGATCGTATGTCGATTAAGGCAAAGTATAAGATAAAATGAATGGTAAAATTACATATGATAACATCGAACGCATGTCTATCCTCATGACCTCTAACGACGTAAACGAGGTCAAGCTGTCTAGCTTCATTTAGACTTGCACCAATTGTTACGGTATTTGCGGCCCTGTTTGACCTTGGCCCCTCGGGGGAAATTAACTCGCTCTCTGATTTTGGGCTAAAGCTTATGCTTGCCTATTTCGTCATGGGAAATCTTTTACCATATGCTCTACCAACTCACACTTGAGACAAACACCCAATTTCTTCCAACACTCACCCAGGTGGCACCACAATACATATAGTTATAAATCCTATCCTCAGACTTAGCTAGAGCAGCCCTTTGCTACGAATTACCCTCTCTGGCTCGTTATATAGGACAAGAATTTGAACCAGTAAAACCATAATCTCTCTTAAATCCTATTCTCCCATTTTTTGCGTTCCACCTATTTTATCTCTTTTAAAATTTTGGTTTTCTCCACTAGGGTCCCAAACACCTGTTCTTGGTGTGGAGTAACCTAAAATTTGATGTCGAACTACAACTTATTTTCGACATTTTTCTTGTTTCGTAGCAATCATACCTTAAGCATAGCGGCTGAGCCTAAAATATTTAGCCTTATACTCCGCCACTGTCTTATCTCTATGTTTTGACTTGATAAGTTTGAGATTGCGGGTTTTCACATATCTAGTGCCCACTTACTTCTTTTGAATGGCCACTTGGATATATTCTCAAGTTAAACGTTCAACCTGTGTACCCCTCACAATAGACTACCACTAACGATGGACCTCATATCTTAACAAGGACACGGTGCCCTTCAGCTTTTGTTTAGAAGTACAATTTAGATCCTCCAGAATCCTCTCCGTCGAATCCATCCAATACTCAACCATGGTAAGGGTCGTTGCACCAACACCATTAAATATTTCTACTCCATTCAATTGAAGTCTCTCCACAACAAATCCATAGCTCCCCGATCTAGTTTGAACTCTAACAACCCTTTGTGTAACCCTCAGCATCATTTGCGACATTGCATCATCTATATTCTTATAGCCTCTGCCATTATTGGCAGTAGAATTCTCTACGAACTCCTCCTCAGGAATTGAGTTTTCTCCCTAAATAGTGGGCAACTCCATGAATGCAACCTTACATGGCCTATCTCTACCACTTCTACCTTAAGTGTTCATAATGCTCTCACAGAAATTTTAAAATCTAACAGCCCGTTTGGTTGGATGTAAAGGGAATATCATTATAGCCCGATTCGGTGGGCCCTACCTATTTCGACGTTTGGTTGGACGTAATGCCCTATTACGGGCTGATTACATTACGCCCCTATTCGTCATATTTGATGGTTTCCATTCCGGATGGAAAGGTCAGTTTAGTTGCGTTTTAGGTTGTCCCGAATCCTTCTTCCCTATTTTACCCTCCCAACCCGAAAGCCACCTCCACCTCCACCCTCTCCCTCCTGATTTCTTCCGGCCTCATCGTTTTCGAGCAAGAACTAGGGCTCTGTCAAGGTTATTGATCTCCACATTCCGACAAGGTTGCGTTGATCTCCATCCTTTCTGGGTATGTTTTGAATTCCTTTTTTGTTTGAAACTTGTAAAAAACAATGTTTGCTTTTCATGGAAATTACCAACTGCATTGGTTTCTTGATTGATTTTCATGGAAATTGAATGGTATTTCTCTGTTTCTATGTGCTAATTATATTTGTATTTTTGTGAAATCCAAATCCTGACGACAAATATTTCTAAATCTTGAAAAATCAGAAAGGCTCATTACAAGCTGTTACATAAGGATCTTCGCGCCATTGCATGCGAACAATGGCAGCTAATTTTGTATAATCCTCCTCTTCTTTTATTTGAAACCCAAATAAAAGGAATTTCATTTTTGTGTTAAGCAGGAAAAAAAAAAGGAGAGGCAAGCAAAAAAGCTGCATCCTTCTCCTCACGCCTCTGAATTTTGTATTTTATTTATTTATTTTTTCTCTGCGCTTTCTCAGCAACCAAACACATCCTTACACAATTATTTTACTCTTTTGAATGAGTATACACACTTGGCTTCTTTGAAGGTTTTAACTTAAAGATGAGAAAATTTGGCTTTTTCCAGCATTTTCATTTGCTGCTTCTGCACTAGTCTTAATTATTTGGACTCTCGAGCTGTTCTACAGTTTTGAGATCGATCGAAGCTTTCAATTACTCACTTGGATTTTGAAGTAGTTCCTTTTTTTAAAAAAAATATTTTATTTAGGCAAGTATAGAAAGTTTTGGTATATCTGCTTCTTTTTCTTTTTTCCTCTTTCTGGTTTGCTATTTTTTTCTTGCTTGGATCGTTTCAGATTTGCAAGATTTTGTGGTTCTTAGGCTTGATACTTGTTTGTGTTCTGAGAAAATAGAGGAATATGGAAAGAAAAGTATCTAATTCTAGCAATTCTTTAGAACTGCTCATTAAAAAAAATTAGATTATTTAAATTATTATTGTATTTCTAAGCAACCAATTGGAAAGCTCCCTTTATAAACAGGATAGTGGAAGTTAAATGAAACTTGAAGATTTCAAGGAACTTTTAAGTTAATATCAAATCGGTTTAAATTTGATGAAGGCTTGTATGAAGTTGTGATGTTTTCCACCTGTTTAATGTATCGTATGTTCTAGTTGTGCTAGTTTAGGCTTTAATCATCTTTCTTCTTTGAACTTGTTAATGTTGACGGAGGATTGAAGAGCATTTGGGTCTGTATCTTAAACAATGTTGCCGTTTTAATAATGTACAGTTTTGTCGACCATAACAGACTTGTGTTCTTCAAATGCAGTGAGTAGAGAGATCAATCCCAAGTATCTCCAAATAAACCCTCAAGAAAAGCTTTCCAATTCAATCAAGGTAAAAATTGTCTGTCCTAACATTCTTTCAACATGTTTTCCCTTTTATGTTTTTTTATGACGACAGATTCAACATTTCTAGAACTGCCTTTTCTGTTAAACTAATTGCATACCTGAACTTATCATGGTTTCTCTTTTCACCATAAATTTGGGTATTCTCTACCTCTGGTTGTGATGCTTTTCTGTTTGCAATAGCTGAAGCCAACACCTTTATAAAGAAACAAAATTAGACCCATTGTTAAGTTCCAAATTGAACTTCATAAAAACTTGTGTTTGTATTACTGTGTGGGCTTATCATATGATCTAGATGGTATATGCTTGAAATTTCTTACTTTTATTATACATCCTTAAATGATGATGCTCTTTATTTACCTTCTGGATTTGCATATTGGGAATCCAATGTTTCTCTGTTTTGTTGCTCCTCATTTTGTTCCGTACGCTGCAAACTTTGGTGCTCATTTTGCTCCTCATTTTGTTTACCTTCTGCATTTTGTTGCTTAATGATGGTGCTCATTTTGTTCCTCATTCAATGATTGAAATTGTATTGTTGTTTATTAATTGGAATGATTTGAAAAGATGTAATTTTGTGCTGTTTTGGAAGAAGGGAAAAAAAGGAATATGGTGTGCTGTTTTGAGTTTTGACATTACCCATGGCTGTATCCATGTACTTTTTTACTCCCAATTTATTTTGGTTAAACTACATCATTAGTTGTTCAAGTATGTGTAAGTTTTTTATTTAATCAATGCCTGTTAGTCTCTTTTATGGTACCCTATTCTATTGAATAGCCTTGTTTTTATACACATCTGTGTTGTTGAAGTTACTCTTTGTTGCAATGTACTCGTATAGAGTTTAGATTCCCTTAAATCCAATGTACATATAACTTTCAACCTAGACAATGACTCTTTAGATTATGCCACGATAAATCCTACCCTAAACTTAATGGAAGATGACGAGATTTTGACGAGGCATTCAACCAGAGTCTCTTCACAAATGGCTGCCATGCACATATAGCCACTAATTTGGCCATGTGCAGTATAGAAACTAGCGAAAGTAATCTCCCTTTTTTTGACTGTTAAACACAATTTGCCTACTTGTCTGCGTGTAAAATGAAAATGAAACCAGACCTGTTTCTTTTCTAATTATATCTCATTTTTTATTTTGTAGAAATTTTGAGCATTTTTAATATTTGTTTACTTTTTTTATTTTTTAGGAATGTTTTTCTATTATTATAGCATGTTTATTTTTATTTTAAAAATAGGAATTTTTTGTATTTTTTTAAACATAGGAAATTATTTATTATTTTATTAGTAATTTATTTTTTAATTTATTCTAAATTGTTGAAATATTTTAATTTTTTAATATTACATAATTTTTCCCTTTTTTTCTTAAATTTGACCAATGGGTATTATATATTAACTGTTAACATTATTTTAATTGTACTTGTTTCTTACTTTTAAACAATACAAATATTAAATTGCTTTATTTATTTTGAGAGATAAGTATTAATACTAAATAAATAAATAAAAAGATGGACACTGAAAATAAAAATGATTGTTGTAATAGTTAATAGTGAATTGAACTGGAAATAAAAAGATGAAATTTTATATAAATTTAAATCAAAACGTCAAATATATTTCTATACATATTTTTTATACTTGAAAACAACCAATTCCCCTTTTTTTTTTAACAAAAGAAAATGAGTTTCTTTAAGAAATTACTTAATTTTGTGGTTTTTTTGAATGAAAATTTCCCAGAAAATTAAATAAAAGTAATAAAAACCACAGTTACCTATTTGTCACCTTTGTCATAAAGCAGTATTCCAACTTTATTCAACTTGACCATAATCACTTTGTATATATATATATATAATCACTTTGTATATATCAAGGAGAGCCACAACTAGTAATTAACTGATCACACTCATTAGTTAGTCATCATTAGTTGTTCAAGTATCTGTAAGTTTTTATAGAGTCATTGCCTGTTGGTCTCTTTTATGGTACCTTATTCTATTGAATAGCCTTGTTTTTATACACATCTGTGTTGTTGAAGTTACTGTTTGTTGCAATGTACTCGTTAAGATTCTAAATTTGTATTGTTCATTTTTATTTGATAGTGTGATATTGCTTCCTATTGAAGCGGCTTGTTTGATTGCTTCCTCCACCTACAGTGTACCATCTTCTTTTCATGTATTCACTGTAAGTTCTTTGGCAATTAAATTATTTAATTGTAGTTTACTGTTATTGAAATTATGATTGGAGAAATGTGACCCTTTTAAATAAATTTGACAATATGAACACATTAATTTCTTGCAGTAATGGCTCGTCTGCCTTTAATTGCACAAAGTGTGAGGCGTAAAAGAATTGGAATTGCAGTGACAATATGGTTGGAAATTTGTAACATTGTCAGTTGGTTTATACTTACATTGGGTGCCATCGATAGCCTTCATACTTATAGACCAAGGATTAGGTCCTATATTTTAGATTTTTATGCACAACGGGATTATGTGAAAAGGCTTGTACATGCTAGTGACGAGACCTGTATTGAACAAGTTAGGATGAATAGATTTGCCTTTTTCAAACTATGTGAGATGTTACAAACGTTACGGGGATTGAAGTCGTCAAGGCACATGCTTGTTGATGAGTAAGTTGCAATGTTTTTACATATCATTTCCCATCACCTTAAAAATCGAGTTATCAAGCATCACTTCAATAGGTCCGGGGAAACTGTTAGCAGATCATTTCATAGTGTTTTAAATGCTGTCATACGCTTACAAGATGTGTTATTTAAAAAGCCAGAGCCAATTACAGCAGATTCTTTAGACACAAGGTGGAAATGGTTTAAGGTATTTGAATAAATTTTATATATAGCTTGTACATAATTTAATTTATTTAGATTTAAATTTAGTATCCTAACTTAAGGTTTTATAACATGTGATATAGAATTGCTTAGGTGCTCTTGATGGAACCCACATCAAGATTAGGGTTCCAGCAGTTGATAAACCTAGATATCGAACGCGAAAAGGTCACATAGCAACAAATATGCTAGGTGTTTGTACACCTGAAATGCAATTTGTTTATGTTCTTCCTGGTTGGGAAGGTTCTGTTGCTGATGGACGAGTTCTTCGAGATGCCATTAGTAGGAGGCATGGACTAAAAGTTCCGCACGGTAAAGTGGATAGTTAGAGGACTTTGAATTATTCATTAAGATCAAACTTTTTTGGGGAATTAATAATTAAGAAAAAATTTTTATAGGTTGTTATTATCTAGTTGATGCTGGTTACACAAATTGTGAGGGATTTCTTACACCCTTTAGAGGACAACGATATCATTTGAATGATTGGCGTCAGGGTTATCAGCCAAGTTCTCCGCAAGAATTTTTTAATATGAAACATGCCTCAGCACGTAATGTTATTGAAAGATGCTTTGGGTTATTAAAAATGAGATGGGGAATACTTAGGAGTCCATCATTCTATCCTGTAAAGGTGCACAATAGGATCATTATTGCATGTTGTTTGCTCCATAATTTTATTCGAACCCATATGAGTATTGATCCTATTGAAGCGGAGGTGGGAGAAGGATTACCTAGTAATGTGTTAGATGACGATGAACCGAATGTCGTCAATATTCGTCCATCGGATGCTTGGGCTACTTGGAGAATGGAACTAGCCAACCAAATGTTCGATGAATGGCAAGCATCTAGACATTAGTTAGGTTTAAGGAGAAAATTAGTTTGAGTTCATTTGTTTATGTTATTCTATGTATATAGTTTGTGAAACTTTGGTGGTGTTTTTGTGTTTATTGTATTGTACTAAACTTGTTGAATTATAATTTGATTTCTTTTCATTCATCATGTGTTATAATTTTATTCTTTATGAGTTTTTTATTCATGATATTGAACTCAATTTTAATTTTATAAAGTGTTCACATTATGATTCATGATATTAAAGTTAATTTTAATTTGTTTTTTTTTCTTAAGATAATTATGTCAGGTGTTCCAGAATTAATTGTTCCTTCGCAATCATCTCGAGGAACCAAAAGGAAATGGGTTCTAGAAGAAGATGCAGCACTGGTTTCCTGCATGGTGGACTTGCACAATATTGGGACATTTAACGCTGATACGAGGTTCAAAGCCGGTTACTTAAACGAGTTAGAAAAAATGTTAGAGAAGGCTTTACCTAATGCGATGTTGAAGGCAAGACCTAATATTGAGTCAAGGATTAGGTTACTGAAAAGAGATTGGTTAATAGTGTATGACATGCTTAATGGCCAAAACAATAGCGGTTTTGGTTGGGACGACCATAGGCAGGTCATTGTTGCTAAAGATACGGTTTGGGACTCTTATTTAAAGGTAAGAATGAGTTCAACTCTTTATTATCCTATTCTTACCAAACTTATAACTAATATGATTTCCTCGTTTTTATAGAGTCATAAAGAAGCCGGTCAGTTCAAACATCGTAGTTTCCCTTACTACGACCAACTTACTGCCATATACGCAAAAGATCGAGCGACTGGGAAAGACGCTCAAACAGCCGCTGACGTTCTTGAAGAAATAAATGCTGAGGATGTACCTTCTGCAGATATTAATGAAGACAGAAACGAATACTATGATTGCGATGCTAATGTCTCTTTCGATGACATGGATGTTTCTGCCACGGAGCCGCAAACAGACAAAATCCAAGGGGGTTCCTCATCTTCAAAGAGGAAAAAAAAGAATTCTGATACAACTGGTCATTTTTCTTCTTCAGTTAATGATGTTGCCACTTTATTGGCTGAAAACATGCGGGCAATTGGCGAACAAATCAGTAGGAGTATTGCCTTCGATGTGGTAGTTCACCAGGGCATCCAACAGAAAGCGGCAAATTTATATCAAACCTTATGTGAAATAGAAGGTTTAACTGTGGATGAACGGTTTCAAGCATTGAGTAAAATTTCGGATCATCCAACTCAAATGGTAGTTTTCTTTAGTTTACCTTCTGATGTATGGTTGGAATGGGTCAGAAGATTTCTTGCTGACCATTAAAATTTATGGTTTTGTTGATGACATTTTCGTAACTTTTTCTGTTTGTAATATTTGGGATGGTATGTCATATACAATGTTCTAACTTTTTGATGTGGCAAAACTGTATAACATATAGATTGTGACATAGAATTTCATGAATCTCATTTAACCTTTTGTTAATATTCATTGTTATTATGTTTATGCAAAATATAATTCTAAAGTTATTTATTACTGCTAATAATTTTTTATTGTAGAATATTTAAATTATTTGTTCCACAAATGATATTTTAGCACATTAAATATGTATTGCAGTTTAATAATAATAAAGTAGATTATAAATTATATTTAATAATAATTATTTAAATTATATTTTAGTATTATATATTATGATTTTATTAGTAAATTCATATAAGAATATTTATTAACAATTTTATTAAATTATATATTATTATTAAATTATATTTAATAATAATTATTTTAAATTATGTTTTAGTATTATATATTATGATTTTATTAGTAAATTCATATAAGAATATTTATTAACAATTTTATTAAATTATATATTTTATTAAATTATATTTAATAATAATTATTTTAAATTATATTTTAGTATTATATATTATGATTTTATTAGTAAATTCATATAAGAATATTTATTTACAATTTTATTAAATTATATATTTTATTAAATTATATTTAATAATAATTATTTTAAATTATATTTTAGTATTATATATTATGATTTTATTAGTAAATTCATATAAGAATATTTATTAACAATTTTATTAAATTATATATTTTATTAAATTATATTTTATAACAATTATGTTAAAATATGATTACATTATTTATTATTTATATTAATAATCTTATTAAAATTTAATAACAATAACAATAATCATCTAACTTAAAAAAATTCTGCTAAGGGTATTCTAGTCATTTTAGCTTTTTTCCTTATGCTATTACACCTCTATTCCATTCAACCAAACACAAGAATACCATTACGCCTCTATTCCATTACATTTAACCAAACAAAAGAATTACCTATTACGCCTCTATTCCATTACAGCGAACCAAACGTGCTGTAAAGTATATTTACAGTTTCCAAACAAAAAGTTCAAGCATTAGCTATTTCTTGAGTATTTCAAGTCTAATGATCACGGTTTATCTAAAGTTTCAAAAGTAATAGTAATTAAAGTAGGACCGGTATCGGAGTCTCAGATTTATTTTTTTGCAAAAAATAAATCAATTTTTTAAAAAAACTTGTGGAATGGTTTTTCACAAAATACTCTTTCTCAATGCATGAAGACTGAATTTGGAAGATTACATTAGCCACTGTAATGGCCTAGTACGATCAGATATTATAAAACGATTTTTTAAAACATTTGTTTATTATTGAGGAAAATTATAGCGTGTTATCTTCGTTTTACTAAAATGAATAATTTTCCCAAAAAGATAGAATTTCAAGTTTACTTAGTAAAATTCAATTTCCAATTTTAATAAGTTTTTCAAATATCATTTACATAACAATGCAACGGAAAAATTATATTTAACGTGAACTTAATGGAAACCAATTTTTTATGCATGATTAGTTAATAAACCATATTTCAATAACCTAAGGCAAAGTAAAATGTCATTCACATCGAACAAACCCAGAACCTAAGTCCCATGCCACAATTCAAATAAAATAATACAGTTTTTGAATATAAAAAGTTGCAAATAATGAATCTAAAATACATTTATATATAGAAAAATAATCCATGTCAAGTCCTCCAAATGCTGAGTTCACGACCTAACCTGGTGGATTATCTATAAAGATGGAAATAAATTGGGGAGTGAGCTTATGAAGCTTAGTGTGAGTCTAATCACAAGAAAATGAAAGCAAACAATAGACAAAGTATGTAAAATAACAATTCTTTTTAAAACAATCACAGTTGTATAGCAAGTCACAATAACAGTTTTATTGATCAACACATCATAGTAACATATCCGTATTCACAGTTTTGCATGCACATGTTTATGCATGGTAATAAAATTTCAGTATATCAAAAGATAGATCCTACACAACTCCGCTACACACCATACTGGGAGTTCCCTTGAACTTAAACATCCTTATACACCAAGTTGTAGCTTAAACACCACTGGTTTGTAGATAAAAACTACCACTGGGTTGTGGGGACACAGCATATTTGTAGATAAACTACCACTCTTCCTCCATACATATTGTCCCACCCTATGCAATACAATATGTCATGCTTTGTAATAGAATAATTCAATACTAGAAATAGACATGTTTAACATGTACTCGATTCATCATTACTAATAGACATGTTTAACATGTACTCAGTAGAGCAGTAACAATATTATCACTAATAGTTTATTGGTTTCACTTTGACAGAAGACATGTAATATTCACATATCATATGTTGTAACAAGAGCACTTTTGGCATTAAATCACATATTAAAGAAATAACATAATATCAAGGACTTAATTGAGTGAATAGCAACTTTAAAAACAATTTAGGAAATATACAAGGACTAAACTGCACCTAATATAAATTTCTAGACAAAATTGTATAATAGAGGTCACATGCCCATGTGAGAAGCTATAGTTCGTGTGGAAGGGTTGCACGGTCATGTGGCTAGGCCTTAAAACAGACTGTGGTCATATGGTAAATGCAAAAGTTAACCTACAAGAGAGACACGACTGTGTGACAAGCCATGTGGAAGAGTTATAGCTATGTGGTTCATGAACTAGCCTAGAGTTTGTACAGGCACATGGCTATGTGATCCCAAGCCCGTTTGGGAGACCATGTGGCCCTAATCCTACATATTATCACCACTAATTTTCTTAGGAAAAGACACACACCTTTCACTAGGAGTCCGATCAATGTTCCTCTTGCTTGATTCTCGTTCGACGCACCTAAATTTGATCCTTTAAATGACACATATACACAATTAATTATTGACGTTAAGATTGGTGAGATTTACAAAATATTTATCAAGATTTTAAGTAGATCGATTGATCGAATTAAAGATTAAGGTTTGAAGATTTGTATGGTGGAGTTACTAAACCAAATCATAGGAATAAGGTGAACTTACCATTTCTTGGTAAGAATAGGGATATTATTGATGACAATTACTAAAACAGTAGAAGAAAAATTGAACGAGGAATGATTTTGATTCGGGTAAGCAAAATAATTAACAATAAAAAGATTAAAATATGATGCAAAGAAGAGAAAAGAAAAGAAAGAGGAAAAGAAATAGAGAGAAGAAGGTCAAATTCTAATAGGAATTGAAAAAGGGGGAAGTGAATAAGAATTACAAAATAAATTTGTTAAATACCTAGGGTTTGCAAACCCTAAGGGCGGCACTGGCAGTTTACCCTAAAAGTTTTGGCTAAAAAAAATAAAAATGTATTTGGGACATCAGTGGCTCGAACCAATGAACACAAGGGAGGGAAAGTTTAGCTCTTGATTGTAACCTCCCTAATCTAGCCTAAACTTTAGACCCGAATTTGAAAGATTATATTAGCCACTGAAATAGCCTAGTAAGCTATCAGAGTTTTTTGAAAACAGTCATTTTAAAACGTTTATTTATCTTTAGAAGAAAAGTTAGTTTAGGTTTTTAATAAAAATTAAAGTTCATGCATAGTTACTTAATATTCATAATTCAAAGTCCTAATATCAAATTAAGTGTCATGCAAATTGTAAAACAAAAACAAAATTCTAATTCTCATGCCACGGTTCAAAATAAAATAGTACCGTTTGAATAATTAAAAGATTAAATAATAAATCTAATATATATTATTAAATAATAAACCTAATATATATTAAATAATATTTTTATAACAGTTCAACTTAGTGGCAATAATATCCTTGTAATAAATCATTTCAATAGCAAAAATCATTATTTTTATGTGTTTAGTTTAACGGTAACATAAGTCATGTTATACATATACTCACTAAAATAGATACAATAGACATATGTATTATTCGCAATTCATACAAATATATAAACATTATGTTAATTCAATCAATCAAATCATGGATTCTTTTATGCTATCAATAAATTAATTGAATAAAATAAAACTCTACAAACAGTTTGAGAACCATTCAATGACTAAATTGAACAAATCTTAAAATTCTTGGCAAAATTATAAAATCTAAAAAATAGGGCATGTGGCCGTATGGGATGCTATAGACCGTGTGGAAGGGTTACACGATCGTGTAACAAACTATGGTCGTGTGGAATTTACAAAATAAAGCTACAAGGGAGACACAGCCGTGTGGAGGGTTGTTGGCCGTGCGAGATTCAAACTAGCTTAGGGTTCCAGTGTCACATGGTCGTGTGAGGGGTCGTGTTGTAACACCCCTAACCCGTGCCCGTCGCCGGATTGGGGTTACGAGGCATTACCGAACATAAAGCTTATTTCAAATTTTAGTTAACATATAATTTCTTTTAAATAATACAAAATCGAATAATGCACTATATATATATTTATATAGCATAAAAAATGAAACAAATCAAGTATGCCAACTTTGCATGCTTAATAATTAATTCAAGTACATAGACTAACCATTCAAGCAAAATAAAAGTGTACATTTTACCATTTCAACCAAACTCAAATAACCTAGACATATTCAACCATCTATATTTCACAGTCTCTATATAGTTAACATAAGCATATTCGGTCATTGCACATAAATTATTTAATCCATAGCACATTATAATAATATGACCAAACCTATTTTAGTAAAATACTATAACCGGATATGCTACATATCAAGTCATAAATTTAACAAATTTAATAGTTCACCTATCCAAATAGACAAGCACATAATAGCTGAATTTGGTAAACTACCTATAAGGCCGAATATACATATATATAATCATACTTAAACTTAGCCGAATGAAGCTTGGCTATTATGTACATATATATATTATAAACCATCTATTACCAATCAAATAATTTAGCTAACGACTTAACACTTTCGAGTTTACATGTAAGACTTATACTTACCATCCTCATGACCTAATTCATCACTCACTATCAAAACATATTAAACAAGTTAAACATAAACTTACCTTAACCAAGATTATACACACAAACATAAACAAAGTAATTATATTACATATAAAACAAGCTAAGGCCAAAATTCTTAAAACCGAATTCAATTTGCACATATATAAAAACTCATACCATAGTCGATTATACATATTTAACAATATCATTTCAAACTAATTTATCAAAGGCTTAAGGACTAAACAAACTAATTTATCATTTCAAACCGAACCTATATAATACCAAAACCAAATCACACCATAATAGTACGATATACTTGCTAATAACTAACCACACATACATTTCATTTAGCATCAATCAATATATATAAATATACATTCGGTATTTAGTTCATCTTATAACCAAATCAATCCATCACCCAATGCATAACAATTATACATATACTAATCACTTAAACTAATTTAATATGTCCAAACTATATACATCACACTTATTTACCTATCACAAGCTTATACCATAATCAAATATGCATAATTATAAACTCCATTTTAATGACTGTTAAGACCATATGCATAGACACCAAACTCAATCAAAAGATGATAAGCCATTTTCTCATGGTTATTAATTACATTTACAAATACTTGATCCAAAATCAACATTCCAACTATGCTATACATGCCATATATTCAAAATCAACTTAGTAAAGTACCGAAAGAAACTGTTGATAGTGTGATAAGTCTTGCTGATGATCACCGAGCTCGTAACAACTTCCAAAATATATAAAATAAAGAATAAATATACACACAGTAAGCTTTCACAGCTTAGTAAGTCATAAGCAAACATTATTCATATTAACATTAATTTCAAACCAATTTGCCAAGCCAAATAAATTAACTATAACTAAGAATTTAACTTTATAAAGTTAAATGCCTAAATACTCATATACATGTTTATTCATCATTTCATAAGTTACAACTATAATAATAAGCCAAATCTTCTTATATCACAATTACTTCTATAAGCTAAGTCACTTGATAATACAAACATACTTACCTAAATTTCATAGCATGGTATAAATACATACCTGAAACTTTTATTTCGTTTTCACATTCGGTCTCACACCTAACATTGCCCGTTGAACCGTTCGAAATTAAAAAGGATACGCGGATAATTGAAAAGCTCGTACAATGTCAACGTCCCAGACGTGGTCTTACATGTGCTCACAAATCGACGCCACTGTCCCAGACAGGGTCTTACACGTAAACACAAGTCGATGCCAACGTCCCAGATGTGGTCCTACACAAAAACACATATAAAAAATCCTATGTCATGACATAAGTATCCTATCTATTCCTAGGGTTCATACAGGGCTTTCAGATACTGAAACTTGGTCAAATCAAACTCAAAATTTCTCTCTTTTGCTCAATTTATATTCAGCCAACACCAATTAAATTGTATAAAATTTCATTTTTCATGTAATCTATATATATAATTAAATTTAACAGTATTTAAATGCTTATAAACTTACCTCGGATATCGACGGACAAAATCAACTAATCGACTACTTTCGACTTCCCTCGATCTAATCTTTTTTCTTTGGTTATCGATCTAAACATATTTAAATTTAACCCTTTTATTCATTAAATCATTCAATTTTATCCAAAAACATATAAATAGGAAAATTACCATTTTCCCCCTGACATTTTACAATTTTTACAATTTAGTCCCTATTGGATAAAACACAAATTACACAAAATTTGCACACATCATGCTAGGGCCGAATGTTCATAGTCTTCATAAAAGTCCACACATTTAATTCATTTTTCATTTTAGTGCCTCAGAAATTTATTTTCACAATTTTGCCCTAATTACTCAAATTCACCTAAAATTCAAAGACAAAACATGTTAATCTAACATATATATTACATATTTCATCAAATAACATCATAAAAATCAAACATTCATCAATGAAACATTTCAAAATCATCATCAATTCACAAAATTAAGGCATGGGTTTTGAAGAGCACGAAGCAACGATCTCAAAAACGTAAAAATTATCAAAAACTGAAGTAAAACATACCTTGCATCAAGCTAGATGAATGCTGAAACCTATAAAAAACATGGATGGTTTCTTTCTTTGTTACATTCAGCCAACAAAGATGATAATGGCCATCTTTTATGTTTTATTTTATTATAACTTAATTTATTAACTAAGTTACAAAAGTAACCTTTAATAATAAATATTTATAACATATAATCTAAGGCTAATTTTGACCATTGCCACCCACTATCATGAAAATGGCCTAATTGCCACATAAAACCTCCATTTTATGAAGACAAAAACAATTAAGCACTATCATATTTAACCCTCAAATTTTTACTTTACTCGATTAAGTCATTTTCTCAAATTAAGCACACAAACAATAAAATTATTTCATGAAACTTTCACACATATAATTTCACACATATTTAACACAGAAAATAATATTAAAATATTTTTCAGACTCAGATTTGTGGTCCCAAAACCACTGTGTCCGATTAGGGTCAAAATCAGGCTGTTACACGCGTGGTCCACACGCCTATGTGGCTAGTTGTGTAGCCCTAATCCTAGGAACAGTTTGTCCTTATTCGCTTGTAAAAGATCATACACCTTTCACTAGGTGTAACGCCCTGAATAATTTAAGCATGTTTTCTTGAAATTTGACACAAATGTATATCAGCTTCAATGGTTAAGTGTTCAAGGTGTGTGTGTGAAGTCTTAGGTTCAATTCCCTCTTTTGGAAAAACTTGGTTATTTTAGATCCAAGCCTTACTCTTATTGAGAGGGCTTATGTTAAATTGTTTGTTAATCCATATCAGAATGAGCTTGCTGGTTCGAGTGGTAAGGAGTTGGTGAGAAAGAGGTTTTGTGTTCGAATCCCTGCATGATTGTGGGTATTAATTTTTGCTCGATTGGCTGGTAGAGTTTAAGTGGTCTTGAAATTATGAGGTTGTTGAGGTTGTGTGTTAGTAGGAAGTTAGGATATGTTAGGGGATTTTTATGTTGATTATTTTCTATTTTATTATTTTTTTCAAAATTTCCTCTATGTTCCCAAACTTTCCCTCTGACGTTATTCTTCAAGTTCATGTCGTCTCTGACATTTTCCCCCCTTTTCGGTAAATCTTTGTTTCAATCTTTTTTTTTATTACATTCATGAACCTATCGTTCGATCGTACCATTGGAATAGATGAGTGATGTCAACCTGTAGCGATTGATTGGTGGAACTTCGTGTTTAGGAGTAGATTGTGGAGCAGGGAATTGCACTCCAACGGTTTAGTGCGCTTTGAGGTGGTTTGTCGTCGGTGGTAAGTCAGTTTTGTATTGTTTATTATCATTGAATTCATTAATCAATCTACTAAATCAATGTTGGGTACTTTAATTTTAGGTTTCGAAAGGCTCAGGAGTGCTTTCGCATCAAAATCATACCAGGTGTACATCCTAAACGTGAAAAACTAAGTTTCGACAAAGTTGAAAATACTGTCTGTTAACACCACACAGGTGTGTGCCTGGCCGTGTGGTTGGCCATGTACGAGACACGACCATGTGACAGTGTGAGTGTGGCCGTGTGGGCCACACGGGCTAGGCCAGATTGGGCATGTGGGTTTTGGGTCAAGCCGTGTGGGCCCACATGGGCAAGCCACACGGGCATGTGGGCCCATAATTTTGAAATTTTCCCAAAGTCACATGGATTGTTCCGATCGACTATGGGCCTATCGTAAGGTCAGTAAGGGCTAACCAAACCCTAGATTATGTGATTTGATATTCTGATAGTTTGCTCTGAATAGGACACTGTTATGCATGTCTGATTATTTTGCTATATATATCTGATATATGTATGTGAGCATGTTAAGCATGATATTTCTGTATATGTAATCTGTAATTATGTTTGGGAGGGAATTGTATATGTGGAGGAAGTGCTCTGTATGACGATCTTCGCCTATATTCTAGCAATTTGGCTTCATATTATCTGATATGTGTCGTAATGACACAATATGGTGTGTAGGGATGAGTGGGTGTTTTTAACCCCACATGATGTGATGGGATGGTCGGAGTTGGTGTGTAGAGGATGGGGGTAGGATTCTGTATACCTTTTCTGCATATCTGATTCTATTATTTGTATCTATAAAGGACATAGATCTGAATCTGGATATGACTGTATATGTGATTTCTGTATGCATAGCATGTCTATTTATGCTAGGTTACACATTGAGTTTACAAAAACTCACTTATGTCTGTCTATTCCGTTCAGGTAATCCACGGGCTTGGGCGGATCGGTGTGACGGAGCCTCATGGTGACCACGAGTTCGTAACTTGTTTAGGATTGTGGTTTTTGTTTTAATTTATGGTTTATTTTTGGGATTTTTGTAATAATTGGACTCTCCGAGCTGTTTGGCTAAATTTTGGGATTTTCGTTTTAACATTTTATTTGCGACGAATACTTAAAAAACTTGATTTTACTAAAACAAAGGTTGTCAAAAAACATGAATGGGATTTCCAAAAATAACGTTTTCGATAATAGATATAAACGAATATGAGTTATAAAACTGGAACAATTTATTGTAACGACTTAGTTTTCAAATCCCAAACGATGTTCCTTGCAATCAAATCTGGTTTGTTCTCCTAAAATGGGTCCTTCAAATGACTTTTGCATGAGTATTAACGATTGATTTCAAGATCTATTGAGATTATCGAGAAATTTGTCAAGAACCGTAAAAGATTGAGTAATTAAATTAAAATATAAAAGTTGAATAGAAATTCTACAAAAATTTGGGATCTAAACTTTGGAACGATATGTACTTATAGTTTCTTGGCATGGATTAAAGATACTATTTGACGACAATTATGAAATCGATAGAAAAAACGATTGTATGGGAAAACTAATGCTTTAACCATTGGGCTATCACCCATTTCTTGTTTATTTTTTTATGCTTAATCACATTGATATGTTCATGGGGCGTTTTTGGTGAAATTATGAAATAAAAAGGGAGGGAGAGACTTAAACCTAGGACTTCTAATAAGAGTTCTAGCATGCTAGCCATCAAGCTTAAGCCTATTTCTTATTTAGGTTTTACCCTCAACAATATTTATTTTCGTGTGGTTTTTATCCTAAGTTGTTGAAAATTAAAAGGAAAAGAAATAGAAGGAGTGGGGTTTGAACTTAGGCTCCCTAAAGAGGAAAGCTAACTCTTAACCATTAAACTTGAACCATATTTCTTACTTAATTTTATTTCTTAACTGTATGTATTTATTTTGGGCTCAACTTACTTATTCTTTATTAGCTTGCATATTATCACATATAATACCATACCTTTAACACTTCTTCACTTAAACCCTCTTTTCACTTTATACAATGTCATGACATACTTTATTAACCTTACAATTTAGTCATTTTTCTACTATTATTGTAAATTACCATAATTTCATAACTTAAACTAAAATTTGTATCATCAACACTACTTTCCTTTGATAATAATACTAGAAATAGCATTTATCAATGTAGTAGATAAACTACTTAATTGACATAATTTCTAATTAACATAACTTAATTAGAATTAAATTCTTGAAGTGCCTACTCTCGAAACTTAGGATGGGGGTTTAGGTTAGGAGAGGGAAGAAGAAGGTGACAAAAATTCCTAGTGGAAGATTAATTTCCCAAAAAGTTGGGCAATTTGCCCTTTTGGTCACTCCCTATTTCTCCCCCTTTTTTAATTAGTCCTAACACATTATTTTCAAATTCAACCTCGTAATCAAGTTTCTTTTTAGATTAATTAATAAAATAAAACCTGATTATATTATTTTAATACTTTAATAATTATTTAAAGCAAAATTTAAAGACTAAATCTTAATTTTAGTAAAATCAAGAGTAAAATGATAGAATTATCCAAATAAGACTTAGTCATGCAAATTTTCAAGTCATTTCATAGCATTTAGGGACTTCAATTGCATAACATAAAAATTAAGACTCAATTGCAAAAATTACAAAACATGCCATTATCCATCATGCTTTAAATATAAATCTTATTAATTAATTGAAGTCGAGAGATTTTTTTTTTGGTAAACAATAATGGAGAGACATTAATTGTAAAATTAACGTTTAGTCACTAAAAATTAAGATTTCAAATCTAACTAAAATATTTCTAAAACAACTATTTAGTTAATTAATTAATGTGATATAGTCAAGACACATGGAATAGATTATTACATTGTTCTTGCGGAGGAATTTATTACAAGTTTGCTTATTTGTTCTTAGATTTTATTATTTTACGAGTTTAATTATGAATTTTTTTTATTACAAGTTAAAGTTTAAAGTTTATGTATTAAATTGTATATTAGATTAAAATTTATGTATAGTTTTAAAATATAAATAACTTTGAATCATTGAATTTCCTAATTAATTTCGTCAATCAAATACTATTTTAATTAAAAAATTATTAAATACATTTTCTTTTATGAAATAACAAATATTACTATAAGATTTTTTTTATATCCTTTGATGTAATTTTCAAAAAAGAACAAGTTTGCTTTGAGCTCCACGTATTTAAATTATGAATTATTTCTCATATTTAACATAATTCGAAATTTTATTAAATCGAATGGATAACTCGATATATATCGGCATGGTACGCTAATGATTTCACCTTCTTCAAGCTAGTCTAAAGAGATATAATGCTTCGCCAAGCATCTAGTTAAGTTCAAGTATATTTATCCATGAGTCAGGTAATTCATCTGATCTGATCAATTCAAACTTTAGATAATAATTGTTTTAAATCGAATTGAGTTTGATCTTAATTTTTTTTTTTGGGATTCCAACCTTGGCCCCACCAGTGGACAAGCATAAAGCACAAATCCTTCATACAAGGCCCTTATTTCAAATGAAAGATTGATTTATATTAAGAGTTCTTTGATTTATATTATGAGTACTATTTAGGTGTAAATTAAAGGTTAGGATTTATTAAGATACAATTTAAAGATTGAAGGGTTGTTTGGGTATCAACTATAATTTGTTTTGTTATTAGTGTAATAATATGAGGAAAAAACTTATTTATTACATATGCATTATAATAGTTAGACATAGGCGGCTACAATGGGGCAAGTGGGGGCCACTGCCCCTAGCTTTATAGAACTTTACGTAGCACCCCCTTTAAGATGAATTTTATTACATTAAACCCTTTAAAATTTTAAATTTTTCCCCAAACCCCAAAAAAGATTATATAATTTCTCTTTTAATTTTTTGTATTTTAGATCATATGATTTCTATATGCAAAAATTATATTTTAATTTTTTTCTTTTTACACATATGATAGAAGATCATATTACTTTTTAGATTTCGATATGTTGGTATTACTTATTAGAAATTGGAAGCACAATGCAGTTATCAAGGTGAAAAGGTTAAACTTTAATTTTATTCATATTTCAAATTATAAATATGTTAGGGATCAACCAGTATAAACAATGAGAAAGAAGGAATAGAGAAAATTGGGCACACAAATTTACGTGAAAAAACTCCTCCAAACAAGAGGATAAAAAACCACGGCCAAATGAGACTTCACTAATGAGCAAACAAACGAAGAGTACAAGATGGAGAAATTCAAAACAAACTCCAAACCCCGAAAACAAAGCTCTCTGGCTAAAACACAAAATTCTCTTAAATCTCTCTCAAAACTCTCTCTTGATCTTCTCTCAAAATCTGATGTTATGAATATGTTTATTTTACGGTTACTAAAACCCTTTTTATAGGCTAAGATTACAGTTCTAATCATAATAAAATAGCTCTAGTATAATTAGAGTTTAACTGGGAAAAGTAACCCTATTGAGAGTCTAATTACATGGCTACTTTAAGTTAGAATTCGTCGCATCGTTGCGACGTCCCAAGGTCCTCGTCACGATGTCGCCTTTGCTTTGCCTCTGTTCTAAACATTGTCTCATAGTTGCAACGTCGCGTGATTCCTCGTCGCAACGTTGCCTCTGCTTTGACTCTGATTTGACCAAAAAATACGAGACACACTCCACAAAATATATATGAATAATTTAATAATTTAATAATTATACATGAAAATTAATAGTAAAAAAATATGTAGTCGACAATGTTAATATAAGTTTGCCCCCCAAAGTCGTATTTTTGAATCTGCCACTAGTTAGGACAATTTTAAACTTGAAATTAGAAAAAAAATGACTAAAAAATTTTGTTTAAAATTTATAATAATAAGCCATAGGAGTTGTTAAATAATATTATCAATTAAATTAGTTTATTGCTAACTTATATACTAAAACATGTGTAAAAAATAATACTTCTACCAAATGTAGAATTAAAGTTTAAGGACTTATTTGTGTTTAAAAAAATTATAAGGAGTGATAATATAATAATAGTTCCTTAAAATACTTTGAAGAAATCCAAGTATCGAAGTTATAAACAATACTCTTAAGATATTAAACTCTCAATCTTCAATTTTGATAGATTGAAACAGTTTTTATAGCTTAGAAGTTTAGATTAAATCTGTTATAATTAATAAAATTGTGACTTATATCGAATTAAAATAAAAACTATTTTTATGTAATTTTGCTGAAATCATCAATGTTTTTTATATTAATATGTTGATGTTGGTGTTTTTTAACAAGTTTTATAAGTGTTATGACCCAATAGGCCAGCACGAGTCTTAGGTAGTGTGTTTTAATATGTTGATGTATTTATTTTCGTTATTTATTTTTTATCTTATTAATCTATTTATGGTTCATCGTAATATAGGAATTAATTACTACTACTTAGACTTGTTATTGTAAAAATATTTTCATAATTTATTCCATCCTCCCTTGGGTACGATCTACGGAATACTTCCAAGTATTTCGTTGGACAAACTATGATACGATTTGACCCCTCACTTGTGGACACCACAGTTCTAAATTCTTATGTTATTTTTGGTGTTATATTTTATTATAAAGGATAACTCGTTTATAGGTGGTCAAGTTGTTGGCGCCGTTGGCAGGAGGTTTCGACAATAAATCGTGAAAATATTGTTTGACAATTAATAAGATGAGTAGGAAAGTTAGGACCTATCAATACAATTGTTATTTTTATTTCTATTTTTATTTTCTTTTCAGGTCGTTTATGACCTGAAGCTCCAGCAGTCCAATTGAACCATATCCAGATCCGGAGCAACTACTTAGACACAACCGCCCAGCGATGAATACTGTTCTACCCTCTATAGTTAATTTACCTCAAGAAAACCCATTATTCAAAGAGCCACAAGACCAACACGGAAATAATCGGGAACAAGTCCCAATGGCTCAGTAGACATTGCGCGAATATGCCCTACCTACACTAGAAGCGGTGCGAGAAAGCATAGAACGTCTGGCGATTAATGCCAATAATTTTGAGTTAAAGACGACCACGATCTAGCTTATCCAAAATACACTGTAGTTCAAAGCAAACATTGTTGAAAACCCGAATCAATACTTAAAGCAATTTCTTCAACTATACAACACCTTCAAGTACAACGGGGTATCCGATGATCCGTGCAACTTCAGTTATTCCCATTCTTTTTATGTGATAACATGACCGACTGGTTAGATTCACTAGAACCGGGTTCCATCACCATGTGGAACGATTTAGTGGAAAATTTTCTCCATAAAAATTTCACTATTAGCCGAACCATTCAGTTGAGGTGAGAAATCACAAATTTCAAACAATACGAAAGTGAGACCCTATACAAGGCGTGAGAGCATTTTAAAATAATTCTAAGGAAGTGCCCACATCATCGATTGCAATCGTGGCTCTAGATCCAAATATTCTACGACGGTGTTAACGAACATAATAGATTTAACCTAGATGGAGCATCCAAAAAATCTCTCATATTTTATACATACAAACGAGATGGTCCTGAATTCATACATGTGGCCCGATGAGAGAGTTGTGTACAAATCGAAGCCTTCAATGGTGAAAGCAGTGAGTGAAGAAAACAACAATGATCAATTCGAACAAATTTTAGATGAGCTTAACTGTTTGGAGACGCCAGTCAAGCTGACAAGAGTAAAGCCACATTATAAAAAATAACCGGATGAGGTGAGCTACGTAACTAATAGGGGTCGTTCCCTATTCAAATACTTATAATCTCGACTGGAAGGATCATCTAGACTTCTAATGGAGAGGTAATCAATGAGGTGAAAATCAAGCACAAACCCAACAAAGCCCTCATTATCAACCTCCACCAATGCAATAAAGAGTCGTGGGAAATGACCATGCTGCATGTGGTCAAAGATTTGATTGACTAGAGGGAGAGATGCAAACTATAAAAACAGACAATCGACAAGTCCAAGCTGCGTGTGGATGACTCGAGTCCCGAATAGGTAGCCTTTGTGACCAAATGAGCCAATTGAAGACAATGATCCAAAAACAAAATGGTCAAAGTCTCCCCAGTGACATGAAGAACAACCCACAAAGAGATGGAAAGGAGGCATTAAAGTTGCCAGTCATACCGATCCATGAAAAGGAGGAAATTCTGAAAGATGTCGACCAGCCCACGGATGAGACGAAAGAAGCCAAGCACCATGAACCGATTGATGAAGTAGTCAAACCGGTGTCTGATTTGGTAGTGTCAAACTCAAGCACAACAAAGGTACCATTCTAGAATAGGTTAGAAGAAAAGAAAGAGAGGGACGATGTAAATTTTATAAATTTCCTTAATTTATTTAAATCCCTCAATGTTAATTTTCCACTATTAGAGCTCATAGAAAAAATTCTGAAATATGTCAAATATTTAAAGGAAATCATGAAACGACATAGGAAAATGAAAAAGGGCGAACAAATTGACATTAATGCCTCATGTAGCATGCTAATCGCAAAGAAGATACCCCCGAAATTAAAAGATCCAGGTACCTTAACAATCTCAATAGAGATAAGGGACCAATACTTTAGAAAAGCCCTTTGTGACTTAGGGGCTAGCATAAAGTTCATGGCCCTATCAGCCTATTGGAAACTCAAACTCGAGGAGTTAAGAAACACCTCAATAATGCTACAATTAGCCGATAGATCTTTGGTACACCCAAAAAGTGTACTCGAGTATGAATTGGTCAAGGTACTAGGATTCATAATTCCTTTCGACTTTGTAGTCCTCAACTTTGAGAAGGATCGAGAAATCCCATTATGTTGGGTAGGTCATTTCTGGCCACTTCTAAGTTGACAATCGATACAGAACAAAACGATTTAATCATAAAAATCGATGAAAAAATAGAAGTGCTCAAATGTGGTTGCAATTCCCAAAGTGAGGGATTAACTAGGGAGGAGTTCTATGCTTTATTCAATTTAACCCCTACTAGCCTCGACTGAAGGCATTTTTCAAGTTGTACAAGTATAGGTACGCACAAGACGAGAGAATTAGATAAATGGCGAGACTCCGGTGGAATAAGGAGCAATTGGAAGAGCCAAGATAGGCGAGACCGACAACTAAAGTCAATGGTAAAGTTCAAGGATTTACCAGACAAGTTCAATAGCACAACATAATTTTTAACCATCGAACTGAATCAATTTTTAAATATTGTACACTAATTTGTTTCGAATGATTAGATTTAGGAATTATAATTTTTATTTTATGTTAGAGTTAGAAGGAGACGGTTTATGATAGCAATAGAGGAGCTAGACATTAGTACAGTGCATGTATGGGCAATTGAGGACCCTTTACGAGTCTCGAAGAGTCCAAATTGAAGCCATGTCGTAACATAACATTCCTATGTCGTGACACAACCTATGTGAGCCTCAGAATGCTGAATTCTATCATTGTTTCGTGCCACACCATGCTGATGGTGTGACACACCCTTGAATTTAATATAAACAGGGGAAAAACTAGGGTTGTGTTGCGTCAAGCACCCCATGTGGCATGACATGCAAGCCATTTTTAGCAACTTTCCATTCTTGATTCGACATGGTCTTCAAAGATTTTCACCAATTTTGGACGATAAGTAAAGCCCTAGATGGCTTTTATGTATTTCACTTACCAGCTACTACACCCTTCAAGCCGTCATAGCCTTCCAAATTAACGTTTGTGACCATTTTTCTTCAAGATTCTGTGAATACTCTATTTTTTCCTTTGTTTCAAAACCTCAAAATTGTGCATAGTAACCTTTCCAATAAAAAATTCGTAGCCAATAACCACGCCTACCTTAGGGAAAGGGAACTTTAAAATAATATTCTTGCAGCTTAACGTAAAATCCTGTTACAAGAACAAGGTTTCAAATCCTTAGACACATTGAAGAGCAAAACGCACGGGTTAAACTAGTACCATCAATGGAAGAAGTTTTGCACAACCCTAACCAAGTCAATTTACCTCCCAATTATGCACAAATTTTATGCTGTATTGAAGGAGGCAGATGTGAATAGACCGATTGAGGTACCATGGATACAGTTTTCAGCTTGAGGGAAGGAGATGAATATCTTGTCTCCTAAGACAGCGAAGTATTATGACATTATGTTATATCTCTATGACTTTCTGTAACACCCTCAGCCAGTCCGGTCATCGGATCTAAGTTACAAGATGTTACATCAACCAATGGAACTTAATCACATGCATATATGATTTCGAATAAGAGTAGCGGCTACTAAAATTAACATTTAAACAAAAGTTCATGGCTAATTTAAAATTTTAAATGACAATAGAAATAGTTAAGGTTTATTTTTAATAAATCTCAAAAAACCACGTAGGTACCAATATTGAACGAGCATGTATCGATATTTTTATCACGAATATCGATACTCATATATGGGTATCGATACTAAAGTTGGATTCTGTCAAATTTTAAAAATTTCTCAACTTCAAGGTATTGGTATTCGTATCTCGTGTATCGATACATTTAACCAAAATACCAAAAGTTCACAAGTTAAAATGTTATCCATGTTCAAAACAATGTTCTACTCAACATACAATTATAGTCTAATTTAACCGAACTTATTAACATCCTTTAAACATTTATCATGCCACATCTATACATTTAAATAAGAATATCTAATATGCATTATCAACCTTAATCTCAAACGTTAGTTTAGTCACAAACGAAGTCCAAAACAACATCCATATTTTGTCAATCCAATACCAAGATAGAATTATTAAAGTACTGTTAATAATCAAAACTAAAACTTTAACCCACATTGCCTTTATCTAAAGAGTCCAAAGTTTATAAACCCACCAACTAAAAAATTATTGCCTTACTTGGACCACTTCCTTCACCGCTCCACTCACACTGAAAAACTACTTATCTACAAGATGTTAATGTGGAGTGTAAGCTTAAATAAGCTCAGTGAATGTTAGGAACTACCACTAAGCATGCACAATGTCACATTTTAAGTAAAAGCATATTATGACTAACTCATAACATATGTTCATCAAGTCAAAATAGCATATTCATGCTTCATTAAATCATAGAAATAGCATATAACCTCACATGCAATTACACTCAACTCGTATATATATAATTCATTTAATGATAATTCATCAACACAAAACCACATAATCACGCTTTAATGACTCACAAGTATAACTTATATATTCACATGCATTTTCACACAACATTTTCATATATTAATCAATTTATGATAATTTGGCAACTTGGAAACATGAAACATAAAAGTGGATTTGGTCACCACACATTGGATACACGGCTCTTCATTACACAAATGACTCAAAGAGTCTAACATATCCCATAAGTGTAGCATAAAGCTAAACACTCTGCAACACACCAACATATACCGATGAACGAAGCTTAACTTGACATTCCCTTACCCCTCCAATCTATCTCGGGACCTCAATGCCCAAATCACAAAACACAAGGGTGAGTAGTTAAAATCCTATGGCATGCCAACTATATCCAATGTTTTCAAGAGATCACAAGGCCAAAATATTCGCAAACAGACATAATTGTTTTAATGCACATAATATATGTTTATAATCATCAATTCATATCACAAATTTGTACACAATACATGCTTATCGAATTCACATTTATTTACACTTTAAGTTCCACAACTATGCTCATTGAGCCATCACATATCCGACCGCATGTGAGTGCATTAAAACAAGTTTATTACTAATCTGTCATAATTCAGTATGGCAAATTGAATTAGTTTTCGCACTTTAAGAGCTTGAATACAAGCACTTTGGTTAAGTTTTAGTTAAGTTTTCATAAATATATTTACACTCAATAAAATGTATAATTTGAGTCTTCTATTGACCTTAGAGGTTCAATGAGGCCTTAGGGTGAGAAAATATGCTTTGTGAGTACGCAAGAGAACATTAGAAGGTATGTTAACTCGATACTGATCGTTGTGTTGCAACATAGAGAGTTGGATGTCGCATCATAGGGAGTAGAATAGAAGAATATTAAGACTACCTTCGGTGTTGCGACACAGCTTGAGGGTGTTGGGACATACCCTTGAAGATACCTTGAAAATAAATCATACTGCCTTCGATGTCGCAACACGGGACCTGGTGTGTCGCGACATCACCTATGTACGGGAAATAATTATGAGCTAGGGGTATTTTGGTCAACAAAACCAAACATTAAGCACGAGAACACAACTGACCTAGGTTTAGCGACCACTCTAAGTCTATAAATAGGCTCATTTAACACATGTTATGGACAAGTTTTCATATTTAATAATTTTCTTCCTAGTTTTAGTCTTTAGTCTTTCTATCTTCTTAGGCTTTAAGTTTATTTCAATTTTGTTCTTTGCTTTTTCGAAAAAGATCAGATTTGAGAACTTGATCAAACTCTGTAAGGATTCGACATTCTATTCAATGCAAATCAAGTTTCTTCTAAAATTTATATTATTGAATTGTTGTTCATGTCTATTCTATATATCAAACCTATATGGTTTATGAGATCCATGAGGAACTAAGCCTATTATGGGGGATTAGCAAGTGGCGGTATGATTAATTAACTATTTTGTAGGGTTCTCTTAGCGAATTAGCTATTTGAGTAAGGAAGAACTTAAGGCTTGACGATCCTAAGAAGTCATTAAGGTGGGAATTAACCCAAATTTGGAATAGCCTATCTAACACACCTTAACCCCAAACCGGTCTGGACTGTGAGGTCAAAAGATAAGTAGTTCTTCTCGACTCGTTACTCTAGTGGAAGATCAGAAGATCCTAGTGGAGTATCGACTAGTTGATTGAACAAGAAAACCTGAAGCGGCAATTGGGTATGATTACCAAAACGAGCTAATCACTCATGCTCAAATTTGACAAATTATACTATTTGATTTCTTGTTATTTATTTATTTATTTTATTTTACTATTATTATTAAAAATATGAAAATCCTTTTTTTATATTTCATCGTAATATAATCTATCTAAAGCACTGATTAGATCTTTTTTGTATTTAGGTTAGAATTAATTCCCTCAGGTACGATCTTTGGAATACTCACCTACTCCATTGTAACTATATTACAACCTCGCCAGTATACTTGTGAAAATCACCTTTTTTTAATATATTTTGTACAAGATTTTTACTCTAGATATTGGTACATCCAGAAGCGGTCAAGTTGTTGGCGCCATTTTCGAGGAGGCAACGTCACTAATTTGATTTTAATTTTTATATTTTAATAGAATAATTAAGAAAATTTTAAATTATAACTACGACTTTTTTTTTACTAATTTCTTTTTTGTGGGTTTAATGTATGACTCGTAGTAAGAGAACACCTATAGAGCCAATCACACATCCAGAAAGAATAATTCGTAGGAATCATCGACAACAACAGTAGAACCAACCACCTACTGCTAGCAATTTACCACCATGAGATAAACCACAGTTCAACAACCTTAATAATAATAACCTATAAGATCCTCCACCACCACCACAACTACCTGCAAATATGGCGCATAATGAAAAAACTCTGAGGGGACATGTGCTGCTAAATCTTGATATAGTTCAAGGGAGTATAATGAGACCAGCCATCACGATTAATAACTTTGAAATCATCCAGCTATGATCCAGAATAATTTACAGTTTCAAGGAACGATGATAGAATATCTGAGTCAACATTTAAAACGGTTCCTCCAAATTTGTGACACTTTTAAACATAACGGGGTCACGAATGACGCTATTCGTCTTCAATTGTTCCCTTTCTCATTAATAGATAACACATTTTCTTGGCTAGATTCGCAAGCACCAGGGTCCATCACAACATGGGACGAACTTGCAGAAAAGTTCCTACAAAATTTCTTCCCCATTAGCAAGATGGTCTAGCTATGAAGGGAGATTGCTACATTCAAACAGTTAGAGGGAGAGAATTTTCACAAATCTTGAGAGTGTCTTAAGACGTTGATTCAAAAATGTCCACATCACTGATTACCCGAGTGGTTACCACTACAAATCTTCTACAATGGGTTAGATGTACACGCAAGGTCAGGATTGGATGGAGCCACAAAATGAGCCTTAATGAACTGAACGTACAAGGATTCATACAAATTAATAGGAAATATGGCAATGAACTTTTGTCATTGGCCAACTGAACGATACACATATGGCTAGAGACCATCTACGATGAAGGTTGTCCAAGAGAATGACAGATATCAATAGCTAGTGGACAGAATTAACCGCATAGAGTCTGAGAATATTACACCATCTATATATGGAGGGGACAAACCACTTTTCCATTATATTAATAACCCTACCGAGGATATGAATTATATCGAGAATAGGGTGGAAACCCTTATTCAAATACGTACAATCCTAGATGGAGAGATCACCCAAACTTGATATAGGGAGGAAATCAAGGAGGGGGTAATATTTTGAGTCAAGTAAAAAACACTAATTATCAACTTCTTTATTTACAGAAACCTTAGGAAAGGGACAGTCCAAATGACCATACTATATGTGATCAACGCTTGGACCGAATAGAGGGGGAAACGCAGTCAATGAGAAAATATGTGAAGCAAGTACAGTCTAGTACACTAACTCGACAAAAATATTTCCTAAGCTAGAAGATCAGATGAGCCAATTGATGAGTATGATGGGAGATATCAAAAGAAAAATTGGCACCGACATTCCTAGTAATATTGAAAATAATCATTGAAAGGAAGGGAATGAGCATGTGAAAGCAATCGCACTCTGTTCGAGCAAAGTCTTGAGTAGCCCAAAAACTTTGACACAATAAGAGACTAAAGAGAGTGCCGAAGATCTTCAAGGGGACCGCCGAGAGGCTGATAAAGAACCCGAACCAAAGGAGGTAACTGAACTGGTAGTTGAGCCAGAGAAAGAGTCGACCAAGGAACCTGTTATCACACAGGTACCATTCCCTTCAAGGTTGGAAAGGAGACAAAAACAGGATGAGGATGAGTTTGTAAGCTTTTTAAAATTTTTTAAAACTCTAAATGTTAATCTTCCTTTGATTAAATTAATTTAAAAAGTCCCTAAGTACGCCAAATGTTTAAAAGAAATCATGTCTAGGCATAGGAAAATTAAATCATGTGAACAAGATAATATGAGCATTTCTTGTAGTGCTATTATATCTAGACAGGTTCCCCAAAAGCTAAAAGACCCAGGAAGTTTTCCAATCCCCATAGAGATAGAGAGCATCCATTTTAATAGAGCCCTATGTGACTTAAGAGCTAGCATTACTTTAATGCATTTATCTATATGTGAAAAGCTTGGGTTAAGGGATGTCAAGAGTACACAAATTATACTACAGCTGGCTGATTGATCCTCAGTGCATCCGAAAGGAGTACTGGAAGATCTGTTGGTCAAGGTATGTAGCTTTATCATTTCGATAGATTTTATAGTCTTAGACTTTGAAGAAAATTGATAGATACCCATTCTGTTACGTAGACCTTTTCTAGCTACATCAAAGTCTACCATTGATCTAGAAAAAATGAATTAACAATGACGATTAATGGTGAAACAAAAAATTTAAATATGGTCACCAATAGAGTGGGGAAAATCGGGAAAAGCTAAAAGAGTAGTGCAATGAAATATCTATTTACCTTGAAGCAAGGGAAATATTTTCTATAATTAGCGCAGGTTGAAAGAACAAGTTTAAAGAAATAGACAAGCGAAAAAAGGTGGAGTGACACGATAGGCGATGGACTAACACTGAAAGAAATAAAAACACGTCCCCGCATATATTAATGGAGCTGTCGAACGAATCTAAAAGTAAAACTTGATAATTTAGATCAATATTTAATATTATGTAAATTATTGTATATCTAACTAATTGTTAGTCTAGATTCTGATTTTGTATCAAATTTACATTTTATAGGAACTGAGATACTATTGAAATTGGAATTTTGGGAAAAAGTAGGGTCAGTGTTGCAACAGGCAGCCTTGTGTCGCAACACCAATGCTGGAATCAAAGAAATTGAGAAAATTAACTAGACATCGCGACATGGATTCCATGTGTCATGACATCGAACACAGTATACCCTAAATTCCAAAATTTCATAGTTTGTTGCAACATCGAACCCCGATGTTACGATAATGGCAAACCATCAGGATGTCGTGACATGAAACCCTTATGTCACGACATTGCTACAATTTTCTACAGGGTTGACCCAACCCGATCGTGCAACCCGGATGCATAACCCTTATTTAATTGGTTTTTAAACCTTAAAACCTTTATTTTTCACATTAAAACATACTTAACCATCACCTAAAACTTCTTTAACCTCTAATCTTTTTCCAAAACCCTTAAATCTTATAAAACTTAAAACTCTTAAAACCCCAAGTTTTCTTTTTCTTTTCATATTCCTTGTCCAGGTCTTTTTCTCTTTGTAATTTTCTTTGATGCAAGGCTGGCATAATAGGCTGGAGACGATACAACAAGCTCTCTCAAAGAATCCAACGAATCTTTTCTAAAGGTTAAGGGTTCCTAACTTAATTTTACTCTTTCATTGAAATTATTGCTTGATACTTAATTATATTTTAGCATACCATAGTATTCAATATGCCTCCAAGGAATGTTAGAAGAACTAATGAATCGGAACCATCAGGGTTTCGAATCCCTCCAATTTCCCTAATACAAATGTGAAGAATTATTTTGTAGAACTTTAGGGAAAAACATTTATTTTTAAAGAGGAGCATGAGAGCGAAAGGGAATAAGGAGATGAGGAAGGGGAGGAAAATGAGGAGATGGATTTTGAGAAGGATGATTGAACCATTACTTTTTATTTTTAAAGATTGTATTAAATTTGGGGTTTTTTTTATTACATTGTTAGGAGTAAGAGTAAAAATAGATTATTAGTTGTTTTGTGTTTTGTGTTTTGTTTAAATTTGCTATGTAGGAACCCCACATGGAAGAGGCATAATGGTTTTGAACCTTTTAACGATCAAAGGAGGAAGCACCCACCAATTGCCTATAGAACTATCACGACCAATCGGATAACTTCTTTTCTTATGTTTTTTGGGCTACACATTGACGACAATGTGTTATCTAAATTATGGGGGGTAACATAGAAAATTCGTTTAATTTTTACGTTTATCTTTGATTTTTCTTGTCAATTGTGTGCTTGAGCTTGTAGAAATATGAGTGATTGGTTAGGAGCATATACATAGGTTGATCGTGTTTACGGTAATTTGGCATGATGATAGGTGATTTTAAATTTTTTATTATTAGATTATTGAGTTATATATATTACACTGTAAATAGGCAATAAGCAATTGAATGTACCAAATGATATAGAGAATACAAGAAAACGAGCATCCTAGCATGAATGATAAATTGTTGAATCTGTGATTGTTTGGTTGATGAAATTTGTGAATATTGAGATACCTAGAGATGACCTAAGGCATTGTTTGGTATACACTCAGAACCAAAAAGCTAAGCCTTGTTCGTTCATCCTTAATTTCTTTTTTGAGCTAGAAAGCACTTATTGATGAACCTCTATACAAAACCTGAGCTAAAAATAATAATTTGTGCTTACCTTTTTATTTGGTCCTAAATTGCATGATTATAGATGTTTGGCCATACATATTGAGGGTTAAGTAGATATATTATAGTGGTTTTGTAAAAATAGAGTGATAGGAAAGATCAGTGTAGTATGGTGATTATATGGTTGCTTAAAAGTGTAAACGAAAAAAGGAAAAAAGAAAAGTGAATGAGTAGAAAAAGGATGTGAAATTTAAAAGCATTTGTGAGTGAGGTACAGTGAAAAAAGAAGGAAAAGTGACTAATTCACAAAAATAGAAAAACTCATTCATTAGTGCACAAAAACTCGTGAGCTGGTCATAGTTACTATCTGATGCTGAGATTTCCTATAATGAGAAATAAGAAAGATGAGAGAATGAGAAATAAAGCGGTGAGCGGGAAAGGATCATTAAAGGGGAGAATAGGGGACAATATGCTGTGCCAAACTATTTTTATGCTCGAAACAATTTTATGCTACTATTCTAGAATTCCATACATGTCCCAAGACTCAGAACGTTACAAGCTGAAAAGCCATATGTGATCTAGGTAGACTTATTTACAATTTGACATCATACTGAATAACTGCATTTACGATTGTTTGTATTCTGCTAGGTTAATCGAATTACTTGTATAATTTAATGATGGATCCCTACATTTGAGACACTTAATGCTTGTATGCTTTGTAATATACTAAACTTAGGTGTCTGATATCAAAAGTGGTAAGTCAGTTATATATCATATCGAGATTATGTATGAGTATGAAATTCTTATTCATGTGCTCCAAAGCTGACATTGGTACCATACTTCCTTAAAGGTCATCTTTTCATTTATTGTTTTTGTTTGCTTTACTTGAGGATAAGCAATGACTTAAGTGTGGGGGAGTTTGATCTGTCATAATTCGGTGTAGTAGATTGAACTAGTTTTCGCACTTTAGGAGCTTGAATACAAGCACTTTGGTTAAGTTTTAGTTAAGTTTTCATAAATATATTTACATTTAATAAAATGTGTAATTTGATTCTTTTATTGACCTTAAAGACTGAATGAGGCTAAGGGTGAGCTAATATGCTTTGTGAGTGTGTAGGAGACTATTAGAAGGTGTGCTAACTAGATACTAGTCGCTTTGTTGCAACACGGAGAGTTGGATGTCACAACATAGGGAGCAGAGTAGAAGAATATTAAGACTGCCTTCGGTGTCGCGACACAGCCCGAGGATGTCACGACACACCCTTGAAGATGAAGCATATTGCCTTCAATGTCACAACACAAGACCTGGTGTGTCACGATATCACCTCTGTATGGGAAATAATTACAAGCTAGGAGCGTTTCTACACAATCAAACATTAAGCACGAGAACGGCAGCTAACCTAGGGTTAAGAATGATGATCACTCTAAGTCTATAAATTGGCTCATTTAACACATGTTATGGACAGCTTTTCATATTGTATAATTTTCTTCCTAGTTTTAGTGTTTAGTCTTTCTCTTTTCTTAGGCTTTAGGTTTATTTCAGTTTTGTTCTTTGCTTTTACGGAAGAGATCAAATTTGAGAACTTGATCAAACTTTGTAAGGATCCAACATTCTATTCAATACAAGTCAGGCTTCTTCTAAACTTTATATTCTTGAATTGTTATTCATGTCTATTCTATATATCAAGTCTATATTATTTATGAGATCGATAAGAAACTAATCCTCCTATGAGGGATTAGCGAGTGGAGGTATGATTAATTAATTGTTTTGTAAGGTTCTCTTGGCGAATCAACTGTTCAGGAAAGAAAGAACTTAAACCCTAGGCTTGACGACCCTAGGAAGTCATTAAGGTGGGAATTAACCCAAATTTGGTATGGCCTATCCGACACACCTTAACCCCGAACCGGTCTGGACTGTAAGGTCGAGAGATGAGTAGTTCTTGTCGACTCGTTATTCTAGTGGAGGATCGGAAGATCCTACTGGGGTATCGACTAGTTGATTGAACAAGAAAACCTAAAGCGACAGTTGGGTATAATTACCGAAACAAGCTAATCACCCATGCTTAAATTTGACAGATTCTATTGTTTGATTTCTCATTATTTATTTATTTCTTTTCTTTTTACTATTATTATTAAAATATGCCAAAAACCTTTCTTTATATTTCATCGTAATATAATCTATCTAAAGTACTGGTTAGATCTTTTTGTGCTTAGGTTAGAATTAACTTAGTGCTCAACTCCCTTGGTATGATTCTCGGAGTTCTCACTTACTCCGTTGTAACTATATACTACTTGACTCGTATACTTGCGAAAACTGACTTTTTATATATTTTGTACAAGATTTCTACTCTGGATGTTGGTACATTCGAGGCGATCAATCACATACAAATATTCACACATATTACCTATTAAAACCCACAATTTATCATAATATATAATAATGGTATTCATATGATAAGAGTTGAAAAATCCTAATGCCCTGATTTTTATTTGTATACTTTTGTATTTTTAATGACCCTACGGTTTTTGTTTTTTGTTTTTACTTTTGCACTATGGATTATATTTTTTTTAACCAGTGTTTATGTCATTTTTTAATACACTTTTTTAATAAACACTAATAAGGTTATTTTTTAATACTTTTACATTAAGTTTATTTATAATTTTTTAAAATTTTATAATTAAACCTTTAATTATTTTTTTTACTCTTCAAAATTCAGTCTCAATGCCCCTAAGGTTATTTTTTTAATGTTTTCATGTTAACGTTATTTAAAATTTTAGGTTTTATAATAAACAATTCATAATTTTTAATTTCTGTATGTCATCTAGTTTATTAAATAAAGAGAAATTTGTTGAGAATAAAATGATAATTGAATAATTGAGGCTTATTTTATTCGTTTATTTTTTTTAGATTTTTAAAAGGTATTGAATTTAAAAACCACTCTTAATAACTGAAGAGTCTATTACAATATACGTTGAAAATTTTTATTGATTTTAATTTCTAAATTCAAAAAATTTAATATTTCATGTTGTTATAATAGATACAAGTTTTTATATTTTATTAAATATGAAATTGCTACCGTATCAACACTGTCGAAACCATTTTTTTTAAAACGGGAACGACTTGGATTTTAAAAATGAAAACGAATATGGGAGTTGCCACCAATCCTTTTTAATGAGGTGTGATCGGGTCACCTCGAATAGTGCTTATTTTAATAGACAATTTAACTTATTAAAACAACGCTTTTTGGTCTACGAAATTCAGAAAGACGGGTTCGGGAGTCGGTTACGTACGAGAAAGGGTTAGCACCCTCGTAACATCCAAAATTGGTACCTAGTTGATTAATTAGTGTCGAAAGTTGAAATTTTGGAAAAGATTTTAAAATACGATCCCTTGTTAAAATGAAACCTTTTTCGAGAACAGGCATATTTCATGTTAATCGAAAAAAGAATTACATCCCGTAAGTTAGGACACAATGTCTTGAATTCCTGATATGAGAAATACACACTGAAAAGTTTAATTTTTTGAAAGATATTTGATTATCTCGGTTTTAGAAAACAACCATATTTTGTAAGTTAGAATACAATCTTTTCGTAATTCCTGAGATTATTCAAGATTCACGTAGAAAAGGGGTTTGTTCATTTGGATTTATCGAGAAAGTCGAAACCCCGTAAGTTAGGGCACGACCTTTCGAATGTTAAAACACGGAGTATTGCTTATCTCAAAAAAAAATTAATGTATCGGATAAAATGTTACATGATTTCGTAGTAAAATGAATTACAATGCCGATATGCATAATAGAATAAAAATGAGTGCGATGATATAAATAACAATAATAAAGGAAGAATTAAAGAATTAAAACATACAACCTATATAATAAAAAAGAAAAAAATAATAGGTAAATTTTAAAATAATAATAATAATTGTAATAACCCAAATTTGCCCGGCCCAAATTAAATAATAAACAAAAATTAAAAAACCAAATAAAATTAAAAGCCCATTTACATAGTCAAGTCCAGATTACAAACCAGTGGCCCAAATGCTTAAATGCTAACCCACTAAGGCCCATTGAAACTTAAACCCAATTTGCCTAGACCCTAGCCCAATCACGAAGCAGCCCAATGCAAAATTTGAAGCAGAAACCCTAACAGCTCCCAGCGCCGTTCTCCCTAGCCTCACACACGCGCGATGCCTTCACACGCCTCCACGTCCACTGCTCCGTACCTACAAGAAGGACAAACAACCTGCAACGAACACACGGCAGCAAAAAGAAATGATAGAAAAGGGGCAACAGAGGGGATTTGGGAGATTTTCTTTTTATTTTATTTTATTTTTATTTTTTTCTGTAATTCTGGCCATAAAAAGGCCATTCGAATATTGTAAACAAAGGAGGAGGCATATTGTATACAAAAAAATATTCAGAGGAATCGAAAACAAAAAAAAAATTTGAAAAGGTGATTTGTAGTTGCTTTTGTTCTGGGTTTTTCTTTTGCCTTTCTTGGTTTCCTTTCATTTCTGTCTTTTTCTATATATGCAAAACAACAAAAAAGAGATAAAAAAGGGGCTTAAGGATCTTACCGAGGGTCGGTACGTCGCTGAATCCCTCTTCCGTTCAGGTCGAGGTTGAATGAGAGGGGAGGGACCTTCGATTTTGAAGCGGCGCAAAGAGGAGAGCATTCGGATTCCTTTTATTATTTTTTTGTTTTTTATTTTCGTTTTGAAAAATGAAATGGTGGCTGCCAATTTAGGGTTTGGCTTTTGACCTTTGCCTGTTGTATGAAACGACGCCGTTTGGAGTCTGACCAGTGGCTCCAAAACGGCGTCGCATCGATCCAGATCCGTTCACAACCCGACCCGCTCCATGGGGGATCCACGTGTTTTGATTAATGGGTTATTTACAACCCTGGTCCCTCTACTTTTCAAGCGCGCTTCAATCCAATTCTTTTATTTCTTTTTAAATTTAATCTCTTATTTCATTTTTGTTTCATTTTAACCCAGCTTGCAACGCTGTGTTTTGGGGAAGCGGGATATTTCCCAATCGGCCCCCATGTAATTCGCGCATTGCAGTATGGCCCTCCATTTTAGCTTAATCTTATTCATTTCCTAATAATTCGATTTTGATTGCGATTTAACTCTTTTCATTACTCAGTTTTTTTATTAACAAATTTACTGTTATCATTATTACTATTAGTATTATCCTATGTATATTTATCATTATTATATTTATTATCATTTTTATATATCCGCTTTTCGTATATATGCATTATTTTATTTTGCATGCATCTTTTTAAGGTTTCTTTCAAAAAAATTTATATATATTTACCCTTTTTTATGACATACTATTATTAATATTTCTTAAATTTATTTTATTTTAAGTGTGCTTTTTATAAATTCACTCATTACATATCTTAGATTTATATAAATATACACTTTCAAGTAATACTATTATGTGATAATACTACATATATATACTTATTCTATGTTGAATTATGTTCATCATATATATACATACATACGTACATAATCCATTGTTAATTTCACATTATCATATAGATATTTTATTTCTCTCAAACATTTTAACAACCTATTTTAAACATTGTTAATTCATTCAAATTTGTTTCAACTTTTTAATTTATTTAAATTAGGTTTAAGCTTATATATTTCAATTGAGCTATGTGAATTTTTATTGACTTTTAATTAGCCTCCTCTTGTTAGCCAATGTTGATATTTATGTGATGCATGTTTGAAATTATTATTGTCATGCTTGTTCGTATTTGTTCATTGGTTGCTTATTGTTCATTGATGTACATTTTATCTTTGAATTATCCTTTTCACTTTTTATGAAAACATTTAACCATATTACATTGTTTAAGAGATTGTATTTTACTAAAATATCAAAATAGTTTTAAGTTTCCAAAATACCCTACATCCAATGATTCTCGAGAAAATTGTGCCCTAACTTACTGGGCCTCGATTTTCTTCGTTGAATTTAGGTGGCCAATGTCTTTAAAATAAAATCGTAATTTTTTAAATAATTTTCTCGTGATTTTAAAATGTTGGACCCTAACTCACTGGATCTGACAACTGTACTACCTCGAGTTAAGGATTTTTAAGATAAAGGCAATATTTTGTGTTTAGAAATCTCAAGAAATTAAACCCTAACTTACTGGGTTTTAACTTACCGTTTGACTCAAATAACCAGATATCTTTCTCAAATTAAAACACGCGAGTTTTAAAAATTTAAAAGATATACCTAATTTCGAAGATTGAACTGTCGTACTCTAACTTACTGAGTGTGGCAATTTATCTCCTCGAAATAAGTGAGTCTCATCATCCAATTCATTTTATTCGAATTTTCTTTTTAAAGGATCGTATTTTAAAATCTTTTCAAAATTTCGACATTAAGACATTAAACAATCAATTCGGTACCAATTTTGGGTGTCACGAGGGTGCTAACCCTTCCTCGTGCGTAACTGACTCTCGAACCTGTTTTCTCAAAATTTGCAGACCTAAAATTATTTTCAAGGTGATCCGATCACACCTCAATAAAAGATCGGTGGTGACCCCCATTTCCATTTTTAAAAGTAGATTCCTCTTTTCAAAAAATTTTGTTTTTCAAAAAAATGGTTTCGACAATAATAAAATTATTATAATAAATAATAATTCATTAATAAACAAATAATAAAAGTAAATAAATAAATAAGAGTAATAATAGTAATAATAATGGTAGTAAAAATAAAATAAAAAAATAATAGTAATAGTAATAACAGTAATAATAGTAACAAAATAATAATAATAATAATAGGAATAAAGTAAAATGCAAAGAAATATGAACAAATAAAGAAGTAAAAATATACATAATAATGATAAAAAAATAAAGGAATATATGTACGGGCAAACAAATAAATAAATGGATGAAAATGATACATATAAATATATAAAAAAAATTGATAATAAATTAATACTATATTAAATTGAAATTAAAATAAAATTGAGAGCCCAAATTATAAATAAAACACTAAAGGGACTAAATTGAGAGAGTAATAAAATTAAAGATCCAAATTTAAAAAGAAAAGAACGAATTAAGGCCCCAATATGACACGCGTAAAAATGAAGGGACCAAATAGGAAATTTTTCCCAACCCTTGGAACGCACTGTTTTAGGGTTTTGCCTTTTTAAACGGTCTGAGGACCAAATCGAGAGAAAAATGATTTTGTGGCAAAATTAAAAAAAAATAGGATAGGATCTGATTGTAACCAGCCTCAAAATCGGAAGGATTAGTAGCAAAAATAGCCCCTTTTGTCCAAAAACACGCAGATCCTAGGTGGTTTCGGTCGAGTCGGTCCGATCCAAGTCAAAACGGCGCCGTTTTGGGCACATGGGAGTTGAGTGAAACGGCGTCGTTTCACTAGGCTATTTAAGCCAAAATTTCTTCAAAAATTTTCATTTTCTCCCTTCTTTTTTGAAAAAACTGAAAAACACTCTCAACCCTTCCCCTTTTCTCCGGGCTCCAGCCTAAGGTCCGGTCATTGGCCACCGTGTCGGCTATCGATCACCAGCGTCAGCACCGCCGTATACGGCGGTCGGGAAACTGAAAAGTTTCTCCTTTTTTTTCGATGCAAACCTTGGGCATCCAAACACTCCGGCAATGGCGAAAAAGGTAAAAAGGGCCTCCTTTTTTATTTTATATGTTATTTCGAAATAAAAAATGATAAAATAAAACAAAAATAAAAACGAAAGTATCACCTTAAAATTTTATTTTCGAATATGTGTTTTCTTTTTTTTTATTTCTCCTCTCCCCCTTTCATACAGATTTTTGATGGCTTTTTATAGCCAAATAAAAGGAAAATAACATTAAAAAATATTCTACTTTCCTATTATGTTTTCATTATTTGCTGTCATTGTTGCTGATATTCCATTTTTTTTTTGTTGTTGCTTGTTTCTTCTGCTGCAGGAGCATGCTTGGAGGGGCACGCGCGTGGTGAGGTCTGGTTTCCTGCTGCGGCGCCTGTGGGAGGGCTGGAGGAGCGTGGTTGGTGTGCGAAGGAGGAGCGGCACCTGGATCTCCTAGGGTTTCTGCTTCGTGGTCTAGGGCTAGGCATTGGGCCCTTGTAATTTGGCCACTATTTATTGGGTTGGGTCTTGGTGTATTTGGGTTTGGGCTAACAATTTTAATGTAATTGGACTGTATTTGGACTTTGAATTTTTATTTTGTATTTGGTTTTATTTTTTACATACGGGGCGGACAAATTGGGCCTATTACAAACACTTTTCAAAAGTGATTATCATTTTAATGATATATGATTTATTTTACCCATACATATGGTTACCCAAATAAGATAATGCATAAAATTGTATTTTTTATTTTTAATATTGTTTTTATTAAACTCATATTATATCATGACATATGATTTTATATTATGTTAATTAGAAATAAAATAAGAAAAGTACAATTTTATATAATCAACCCACCTAAAAAGAAGTATGAAAAAAAGTCAATAATATATATAATTGCATGATTTTTTTTTATCATAACTTAAAATTAGATTCTTTAGCTATAGTATATTAGTAATATGATACTAACAAAAAATTAATTTCTTTTCTTTCCATAAAAATATTTAATAAGTAATACAACTTAAAATTTAGTAGTGAAATTCTTCTCTAGTCAAGGCTAAAAGCATCAATGGGATGTTTTCGAGTGAACCTAATCTGTCCAAAAAACTCATTTTACTATTTAAAAAAAATAAAATATTAAAAAATTATATTTTAATTGATATGTTATATACTTTTATAATTAAATTTAAATTTTAAAATATTTTTATTATTTAAATTGAATTGAAGTTGGATCAATATGCAAAAACTCTTGTCTAAGTCCGGTTCAACTACTTGACCCTCGAATAGGTCTAGCCAAGGCCTACAAGCATAGATTAAATCCGAACTGTGTTAATAACTCTTCGTGTTTTGTTCTCTCATTTTATCTTTGTACTGTCAAACAGTGTGATAAAAGGTGTGCCTACTTCATTTGTCACCATAAAAGTCAATTTTGTATCGATCCTTCTGTCTCAATAAAAAACGGAAAGCTCAACCTTAAATTTCGTTTCATTGTAAATTTTGTCGAATACTAACTATTCCAGTCATATTTCGGTTAATTTTACCAGTTAGACTGGATTTGAAGCATCTGGTTTCTCACCACTTTATCACTGAAATCCAAAATCGATAAAGCTTATCGTTAAGCTTCCTTCCCATTTGACGTTTTAAAAGAGTACAACACAACTTGTAAACTTAAAGAGTAAAAACGAAGAAAAGGGAAGAAGCAGAGCAATACTTACTGAAAAAGCTTAAGATTACTAAAGAAGAAAAAAAGAAAAACTAAATATAAAAGGATAGAGAGGATGGCGTTAATTACCAGGAAATGTAATAAAAGGAGAAATTAAGGTTTAATTCTATTTTTGGCCCCTTAATTATAATTAAATTAGGTTTTAGTACTTTTATTTTAATTAAATTAGGTTAAATTCTGAATGCTTAAATTATAGTTTAGTTATGAGATGATTTTTTAAAATTTATTTTGGATTTATTGATTGAAGAATTCTATTTTTAAAGTTTATTAATTAATATTTTATATATTAATTGATGTATATTTTATATTTGAACTTTATTTAATTTTATTCACCTAATATTTTTAAATATATTTTATATATGTATGTTAAGCTTTTTTTTTTCTTTTAAATAGTGATGATATATCGAAATAGATTGATATTGGCACGTACCAATACTAATAGAAAAATGGTGCATCTATCGATACGGTACTAACTACCTTACTTGTCACACCTACTTTTTTATATATTATAATATCCTAAGCACGCGACTAAGATAAAACTAGTATATATAAAATTATAAGATGATGTCCAAAAAGAAATAAGAAAACAACATAAAACTAGAATAGCTATGATAAACAAGAAAGATAGTGTTGATAAATCCATATGCCGGAATATATCCCGAAAGTACACCAATAAATAGGCAATTAAACAACTGCCATGTCCACATACAAGAAATCGATAGAAGCATCAAGAAATTGAAACATAGACACACAAAAGCTATAGTGTTTTTAGTATATAAAGGAACACACAAGACGAGTGATATCCATATGCTCTATCAAGCGACATGTAAGAAAAGGAATGTTTCAAGGGCTAGTTTTAGAAGGTGGTGGAGAGAAGAATGGGATAGATGGGATCATAGTTGGGATTGAAGGCATGTTCGGCAATGGCGGTAATGTAATAGGCAAAGTTGGAAGGGTAGTGGGAAACGGCATCCTAGGAAATGGCAAAGATGGTTGCGTTGTGGGCAATGTGGGGATCGTCGGCTGTGGCAGATTGGGCAGCTGAAGGAGGTGACGAGCCGCTAGGCCAACGTTGATGCTTGAAAATGACAATGCCATGAAGAAAGCCAATGTAAAGCAATTGAAAGAGGCCATTTTGTGACGATGAAGATTGTTTTTGTGTTGCAATAGAGTGAAAGAGGTCTCTTAGGGTTTTTGGGTTACGAAAAACATGGCATGTGTAGGGGGTTTTATATACAACTGGAATTAGGTGTAGTTCGAATTCAGATAGATACATATATTCAATTTCTTTTTCCGGATTAACATAATATTTAAATTCAAATATTTTAATTATTATTTAGAGCTTACACCGATATTAACCCGTGAACTTTAAATATTCATTATTCGAATTTATTTTATTTTTTGGATAATAAATGTAATTCATTTTACTTTTTCGAATAACGAATTTGAATTTAAATTCAAAGTCAAATTTTACGCAAATAATAGATGGATTTAAATTCTGAATCCACTGTTTTTGCTATAATATATATTGGATTGGAAAATGTAAAGAAAAAAAAAAGCCTTTTGAAGCTTCTTGTTTTAGCTCACCTTCTCAACAGATATTGAGGTTGCATTGTGGTTGGCCAAATATAGGATGATGATGGTGAAGAAGAAACTTGTCTTAGGGTTGGAATTTCTAGTTGGTGGGTTATCTAACTCCATCCGAAACATCATTGTGCACCCATAGCACAGCATTTGGAAAGTAATTATATAATGATATCTTCTTCTTCTTCTTCTTCTTCTTCTTCTTTTATAATGTTTTGGTTATGGATGGATATGACTTGCACTTCCAACTTTTGTTTTTCCTTTTTCATTCTCCAAACATATTTTCCCATTCGGTAGATCAAAGTAGCTTTGTTTTATCATGACAACGATGAATAAAATTTGACATATATTATTTATGTGAATATAATATTAAATTCCACGGTGGAATTATAAAAGTACAAAAATTTTAATAATCTGTTATTATTATTTTTAAAGAAATTTGGGGTCTTTTAGTTATGTTTTTTTGTTTATTTTTCACCTTCAATTTTTGTAAATATATTATTTGCCTAATTTTTCTGATTTTAAATATATTTTTCTTATTTTTTAATTATTAAAAATTATATTTTCTAATTTTGAACTGATCTAGAATCGGAGATTCAACTGATTCAACCTTTTTTTTTAATTTTTCAATGATTCTTAAAATTGGTTTGAAATTACAATTATAATCACGATTGATACATATGTATAATTACAACAAGAATCATCAATACAATGTACAAACAAGAGTTACAATTACAATCAATACATTTATAAAACTATTACCAAAATTAATCAGTACAATGCACAAATGGACTAGTAATTAGCTAGGTTGTTTGAACTAGATCTGTCGATCAGAATGATTGGACTGAGAATTGGTTGAGGTGCTGGTCTGGAGAAGGACATTGAATCAGTTGACCCAAAAACCAATACAGACCGGTTGAATCGGGTGAGGTAGCATTTTGATTTTTTTAAGACTTTCTTAATAATTTAATTAATCAAATCAAATGGACCAATTAAATCGGTTTGATTATGGATTCAATTTTAAAAACATTGGTAATAATCGAAATATTTTTCATATTTAAATCAATATAAATTAAAAAGAATCTATACATATGAACGGAGAACCCAACAATGACAAAACTTAATAAGGCCAACTTCAAAATTTTTGAAAATTTTTATTATACTCTTTTAAAATTTTTGAATTTTTAAAACATATTTATATAATTTAAATTAGATTAATACCCTCAAATAAATTTTATATATAACATCCTTTCTAGGAAATCAAATGAAATTTATTGAATGAAAGAAACATTACAGAAGAAAAATATACACTTGAACACAACTTACACCTCCATCTATTTAACCCACTTAATTGAGCCGTTTGATTAAATTAATTTAACTCGAATTTTTGGTTACATCAGTTTCAGGTTCGGTTAGGATGGTTTTATCGATCTATTACCAACTATTAAAATTAATAACCCTTTTATATTATTTAATTCATAATCGATGTTCGATTATGTCAATTAAAGTCATAAAAGTCAACCAAATCTATTATAATATCATAATAATAGATGGTGTTGTTTGAATCTGTATGGATTAACTCGTCTAAGCAACGAACAAGAAAAATAATGAAGAAATTGAAAAGATCAAACACACAAATTTTACGTGGAAAAATCCCTCGAAAGAGGATAAAAAAACCACGAGCAAAGATAATTTTACTAAATCAGCAAAAACGAATAGTACAAAGATAGAGATAAAAACTAAACCCCGAAACCCGAAAATAAGAATCATCAAAACTTAAACACAAAATTTCCTGAAAGCTTGTAAAAGGTAATACTTAAATATGTTATGGTTTAATTTTTCTAGGGTAGAAAAGAGTTTATTTATAGACTAAATTTGTAGGTCAAATAATTTTAAAATAATCTACACTAATCAGAGTTCAACTGGGACAAATGGTCAGAATTTGACTGGAAGAATAAAACTGAGAAAATTGCATGACACGTCGCCACCTCGCGACATCCCTATTGTGTCTTCGCGACATCGTTTCTGCTTCTCCCCTGCTTCATCGTTGTGACGTCACATGGCTCCTCGTCGCGAAGTCGCTCTTTGTTTATGTCTTAATTTGACCTAATGTGAGGCATACTCCACAAATCTCTACCTTGACTCGTTTTTCCACAATGCATTATTTTCTGGGCCCGCCACAGGCCTATCTTGAACTTTGCAAGATATTAACAGAGTCCAAGCCATGCTTAAACTTTGAAACTGCAAGACTTCTAATCTTCGACTTGTGCACTACCAAATCAAAACTAACTTGGGTCTACTTTCCACGAATGCAGTGCTTTATTTTTCCAAATCCTGCACCCAAAAGAGAACTTGTCTTATTCAAAATAGTCATACATATTTCCTTCTTACGATCAAATTGCCTCTGCTTCAAATGAGTCGACATTGACTCCTTAACTGACGAGGGACTTGTTTTTTTACCAATCACTATTGATCCTTGCAGAACATAAAGACTGCCAGTCTTTGAATCTTTCATCAGAATGAGAGCCCTATGAGACACTTTAATACCACTTGACTCAATGTTAATTCTACAACCCTTCGAGTCTAACATACTCAAGGAGATGAGATTCTTCCTTAAATTAGGTACATGCTTGACATCTGACAGTGTCCTAATTGTTCTGTCGCGTATCCTGATTTGAACAATACCTACACTAATTGTCGTACTGGATGAACTGTTCCCCGTACGCACAACTCCACCTTCAACTGAACCGTATGTGGAGAACCAGTCCCTGTTGGGACACATGTAGAAAAAAACACCCTGAGTTTAGGATCTATTCGGATGTAAATTTAGACATTTCGATCATAGACACCAATAACCAGTCATAACCCTTGTCATCGACCAAATTAGCATCAGTTATTTCTTGCTCATTACTCTCAACAACCCTCTTATTTCGTAGTTTGTAACAATCTGCATTAACGTAATCTAACTTCTTGTAGTAGCGACTCTCTTGTCTCGATTCCTTGATGCTACCAAAAACAAGGCTTGCCTATCTGACTTGCTATCCAAACCAAACTCATTGTTGAGTTTGTCTTTGCTCAAAAAGTGACCCTTCACATCCCCGAACGAGAGTTTATCTCTATCATAAATCAGGGTCCCCTTAAAAAACTTATATGAATGGGGTAAATAGCACAATAATGCATAGTCTGATCTTCATCATCAATTTGAACCTCAACATTCTTTAAATCATTAAAAAGAGTAATAAATTGATTAATGTGACCTCTAAGGTGCTTACCTTTTTCCATACAGAACGTGTATAGCCATTGTTTCAACACCAATCGGTTACCCAGATAATTTGTCGTGTAAAGGGTTTCTAACCTTTTCCACAAGGCGGATGTCATTTTCTCCATCAACACCTCCTACAATACACTATTCGTGAGGCACAAATGAATTGCAGATAGGGCCTTCTCATTAAGCTCTTCCCATTCTGACTGATCTAGATTATCGGGCTATTTCCAGATAACAGTCTTTTTCAAACTGCTCTGAACTAGAATTTTCGTCATCCAAACTTGCCAAAAATAGAAATTTGTGATGTCATTGAACTTCTCAATGTAGAACCTTTTTGTTATCATCTCTTAACGAGTTGAATGTAAAAATCGAACCAAGCTCTTATACAAATTTGTTGGGGATAAACTTGTGTAAGCAACGAACAAAAAAATAACGAAGAAATTGAAAAGATAAAACACACAAATTTTACATTAAAAAAACCCCTCCGAAGAAAGTAAAAAACCATAGGCAAAGATAATTTCACTAAATCGACAAAAATGAATAGTACAAAGATGGAGATAAAAACTAAACCCCGAAACCCGAAAATAAGAATCCTCAAAACTTAAACACAAAATTCCCTAAAAACTTGTAAAAGTTAATACTTAAATGTGTTATGGATTAACCTTTCTAGGGTAGAAAAAGGCCTATTTATAGGCAAATTCATAGGTAAAAAAACCTTAAAATAATCTACACTAACCAGAGTTCGACTGGGACAAATGGTTAGAATTTGACTAGAAGAAAACTGAGAAAATTGCATGACACATCGCCACATCACGACATCCCCTATCGTGCCATCGCCACATCATTTCTACTTCTCCCCTATTTTTTCATCGCGTCACATGGCTCCTCGTCATGACATCACTCTCTGCTTGTGTCTTAATTTGGCCAAAATGCGAGGCATACTCCACAGAATCGGATCAAGTTGATTAGTCGAATCGATTGGACTAGGAATTGTTAAGGAGATCAATATTGAAAGTGACTTTGAACCAGTTAAATCGGAAACTGATACGAACCGACTATAGCAGGTTAAACTGGGATTTTTAATTTTTTTAAATTTTAATAATTTTTTAATCAGGTCGGTCGAAACCATGAAACAATAATTTAACTAGTGGGACCACTAATCCAATATTTTTTTAAAAAAATTAATAATAGATTGAGTATAAAAGCCAACTATCATTTATTCACCCTTAAATTGAATTATAAATGATGAACAACAATGCCCAAGTGAAGGAAAAGAAACAACAAGAAATAAAAACAATTTGTATAGAGCGGTAGTTAAAACTTTTGTCATATACCTAGTTGAATAAAATTTAAAATTTTACCTTTATACTTAAAAATTAAAAATTATTTTTTAATTAAGAAATTATAATCCAAACATTGATGTGGTTAGCATTTCTAATAAAAATTTGCTATAAATAAACTTATTTAGTCATACAAATTTTAAAAATAAATCATTATAAATTTAATAAACATACTCGATAGTAAATAAAGTTAGATAAAAAATATTAACAACATCAACTATGAAACTAAAATTTTTAAAATACAAAAAAAAAAGTTTAACTTTTTAAGTATAATAACTAAATGTTGGCAAAGTATAAATGAGATATTTTGACCTATTATTCTTTTTTCACCACTATTTATATAATAGGGAGCAAGCTTTACCATTAATGTTAGAAAAGAGATGGCATATGCATATTCCATGCTATTTGATCTTATATATCTCCTTTTTCTTTCACAGGCATATAGTATACATATATACATGAATTATTCGGTATATTATGGGTGAAGTTTTTAGATTTCACAAATAATATTAAAAGATTAATAAGTGTTATATAAAAATATAGTAAAAAATTAAATATTAAAAAAACACATATTAATTTTTTAAAATTATTTGTACAAAAAAATACACTATTAGTATACCAAAAACTAGGAGCAAAAATTCCTTGTGAGATCCATAAGGGAAAAAGAAAATTCCTTCTGTCAAATGTGTCGGTAAATGGAAGATGATGTGAATGGCTAGTTTGTATTGTATGTAATGGAACAACAACAATATTCGACTTATCAATCAAAATTGTGGACCACAATTAAATGCAAGATACGCCAATTGGATATTTTTGAATAAAGAAGAAAAAAAGAATTTTCCATTTCATATTTGTTTGGATAAGGTTCTTGGAAAACTATAGGAGGACTAAAACAAAAAGTTGTGAAATTGAAATGAAATTTGAAACATTGGGACCGCACATCCAATTTCATGTTTGGGAATCCCAATCTTCAAGTGGGAAAAGCATAGATACAAAGAACGATCTAAAGTGTTCCAATTTAGAGAACCTTAAACTTTATGATTGTTTTGGTCAAAACTTAAAACACTAAAAACAGTACTACTTTACTTTAAAAAGAAAAAGAAAAGGGAGAGAGAGAATTGCATGGGAACATAATTTGAAGCACTTACTAATAGAAATCCCTAAACAAGGTATCTCTTAGATGGTTTAATGGCAGTTTATATTTGATGCGCATATAAATTTATGTGTCGTGAATTAAATGATAATGGTTTAATTAGTATCGTAAATTTTTGTGTTTGAGATGGTAGGTTGGAATCTTTAGAACTACATTTGAGGATGACAAATCTTTGAAGGATTTATAGGTATTTAAAGAAGATAATTTTTTAGCTCACAAATTCAATTCGTAACATAAAAAAGACGTTTTCATTAGGACCTATTGATGCATGTATAAAGATGGGAGGGAAAAGCTTATACCACTAACTTTATTAGTATTTGGTACACTTGGCGAGAAGTTATTTAGCGATAATATCTACAATAAAGATGAAAGCTATTTGCATTAAAGATTATGTAAGAATATCATCTCTACTATTCCCTTTCCTAAATATTTTGAAACACTCTATATTCGACTTGATCACCAGGTTTGAATACCAAGTGTCACAATTAACCTGAATAACTTAACAAAATTTTTAGTTTGATTTACTTATTGACTTAGTCAATACCAACTTATACATACATCGTTACTAATCAATCTTTTCAATTTCAGGATTTACATCAGTTTCAAAAATTTAAAATTCTATTATATCCCTTAACATTCAAGCACTAAGTTCTTACAAACTTTCTACCTTATCGAGCATAATGGTTAATTACAAATTATAGTTTAAAATTTTAGTATAGAAACACTAAATTAATCCTAAGGCGTGGCGTTAGAGGTGATCATGGGTTGAGCTACCTGGCCCAGCCCGACGGCCTACTCGAAAAATGGGAGGGTTCGGGTAAAAATATAAATATGGGTTTGGGCAAAAAAATGATGCCCATTTAGAAAATGGGTCCGGGCTCGGGTAAAACTTTTTTGGCCCGAGCCCAGCCCGAATTATATATTAAATATTTATTTTTATTTTTAATCAAATATATATTATATATATTTAATATGGGCCGAGTCGGGTCGGGCTCGAACTTAGCAATTTTCTTTCGGGCTGGGATTGGACAAATTTTTAGGCCCATATTTTGGGCTGGGCTGGGCTGGGCCTGGGCCTAGAAATTGGGATTAAAATTTTGTCTGGGCCCGGCCCGGCCCATGATCACCTCTGTGTGGCATCTAGGGATGCCCCTCTATATTTATGATACTGCTATGACGCCTTTTGCGCGAGCCTTGCGGTGTCTGGCTTGGTCCCTCCACACAACCTTTGAGACAATCCTTGACCCTGCATTCAAGGAAAAACTCATATAAGTTCAAGTGAACTTAGCGAGATTTTGTACAACAATATTCATAAAAGCGCTATATCCTTTCGAGAATAGAAATAATAGCACAACATTTTAAACTCCCTGAGTATCTTAGGAGGTTTCGCCGACTTTCTGGCATAGCCGATGTATTCTATTCTCTGAGCCAGTTAATGGCGAACATATCCCCCGAGTTAGGCATAGGCGTACTCTTCCAATAGCAACTTCTTCTGGGGCTTAACCCTGTCTCACTTCGTCTCAGATTCCCAATTTACCATTCCTAGTTTGACTCATTGAAAAAGGACCATGTACGCGACTATACGGGTTGGTAACTACTATTGGCAGATAAGCAGATATCTCGTCATACTACAGATTCTTAACTTAACCTCTTCATTTCGTACCGACTTAATATGAACTTACTAAACTACCTCGGCAAATACCTTCTTAAAACCTAGCCTATTGAGTAGAATTCTCCCTTTTAAGGAATCCATTTAATAACACCCTCATTCATGGACTTGAATATAAGATTTGGCTAATAGTTCATCGCTCCGTCCTTGTGGCCTTGTGCTTATACGACAATCCCATAGGACTTTTCCCATTTCAAACTAGTTACCAGGAAACCCTCATTAAAAGATAGTTCCCAACAGACTATCTCTTTCTAGATTGTCCCTAGCAGACTTCCACATTTGATAGTATCAAGAGGACTTTCCCGTGCTAGATAATATTGGCGGACAACCTCTTTCCTCAAAAATCCCTGGCGAAATTTCACCCAAATAGTCCTTAGAGAACCCCCTATTTCAGGCGGCCTCTTTAATCTATGGACCCTTAGGATTAAAATTTTCTTAATCGTCTCACTCTATCACATCCAATACTGGTTTACTCGCCAAACACTGGTGGACTCACGATGGTGGATACTAAAATACCTCAAGGAAAATATCCCTTCCTTTTACATCTGCCACCTTAAAATCGCTTATACCAATTCCTCTTACCTTCGTTGTCACATCCCAAAAAATTAGGGTTTAGTAGAATTGAGTTTGTGAAACAAGAGAAAGTTTTCATGCATTAATTTTTTATATTATTTGTGTGTTTTTAGGAAATAAATGAGATATTGGTTTGTTGGTTAAGTGTTAATGAAACATTCCTTGAAACCCAAGTTCAAATCCCTTCTCTCACACCATTTTTATTATTTTTGCAAATTTTGCATCAAACCCTAGTATGTGACATGCTTAATTTTTAAAATAAATATTGCAAAATTATTTAAAGAATGAGGAAATAGCCTAGTGGTTAAAGGAAAAATAAGGAAGCATGGAAATTAGATCAAATTCCCAAGTTTGATTCCCTTCCATTACAAAATAGCTTATTTTTTTTCTAAAACTTCTCCTCATTATTTTGTGTTGCCCAAGCCTTGAACCCTAGGTATAAATACAAAATTTTCTTGTATTTTTCAGCCTTTAAATCAAATTTTCCCTGCCCTAGTCATTCACCCTCTTCCTCTCCTCTTTTCTCTTCAATTCTTTTTCTTTCTACCCTTGTGTGCCTCCACCAAAGCCACAAAGATTTACCATCAATTTCTCTTCTTTTTGCAACAGATTCTTACACCATTCTTTTTCTCTTATTGTTTTCATTTTATCATAAAATTTCCAGCCTTAAATCTGAAATTTTAGCACTCAAGATCGGCCTTCATTGATGCCCCAAAAGAACTTCATTGCCGCTTCTATCTTCTTGCTTGGGTAAGTGTCATTTTCTTTCGTTCTTCTTGATGGATATTTCAAAAAAAACCCAATTTTCCAGATATAGAATTGGGGTAATTTTTAAATATTTAATGGGTAATTTTCCAACCTTGAAAGTGATTTCAATTGTGGTTTTACATCCGTCTCAATTTTGCCACCGTTAGTAGTGGTGCGTCGCACCTAGGGGCACAAAAAGGATTGTTGTTTCTTTAATTTTTCCCATCTATTTCCATAAAAATTTTGGTTTCTTGAACCCTTTCTAATCAGACTTTAATCATGTGTAATTTAGGAAAAATCAATCTTGATCAAATGGCGACCTAGATCTGACAATTCGGGAAGCATAAGTGTGGTTGATTATGGGCTAGTGTGTAGTTTCGGTTTAGATGTTGGGTAAAATGTTAATTGATCGAATTAAAGATTTTAATCTTGGAATAGCTACTAGTTTTTCAGTATTTAAATGTGTTAGGTTCCAAATTAAACACCTCAAATTAACAATGAAGCCGATAGACGTTCATGCGTGTGATTCGCATCAAACCAGTGTAAGAAACCTAACTAGTTTGGATCTGAAAAATCGATACAATTGTAACGATTGGATTAAACCTATAAAAGGATGTTTGGGGTCTGTTCAAGTGGTATTAATTAATTTAAATGATGATTTTTTTAATTTAGATTTTATTAATTGGTCAGTTAGTCAAGGTACAAGAGGTACATACTGAAAGTCAAATGGTTCTAAAAAATGAGGTATTGGGACCTCGTTTTTGTAAATCGAGCTCGTGAATACTTTTATGAAATATTTACGGAGCTATTATATAGCTGAATTGAAGTTTAGTCCAAATTTTTTAATGATTTGATAGTTAATTAAGGAAAAATACTAAATTATAAAAGCTAATCGATATTGGTTTTTATTTGTTAAAATGTTAAATTAATTAATGTTAAGGGTTTTATGTAGCAAACTACCCTTTTTTATTTGCTAGTGGTCAGTTGTTAAATGTTTTATTTGAATTTTATAATTAATTTTTTATTTAATTTAATGTTAAGTTAATAAAATAATGGTTAAAACATAAAAAAATGAAAGTCATCACCTTTATTTGGTTTTATCACCGAAAAAAATCAAAAACGTCATGGGGGAGCTTCAAGGTTCGGACAACTTGTACGTCTTGCATGATCAAGGATTAAATCATACGAAGGAAAATTGAGAAAATGAGAAGTTGCAGAATAGTCCCTACAAATCAACTTGTTATCCAAATACATTAGGTAAGTTCATAGTGTATTGAAATGTATATATATTGTTGTTGTTGAATTTGAATATATATGTTATTAATATTGTGAATTGGAATTGAAATGTTATAAACTAATGTTAAGGTGAGTAACGACTTAATTCATAAATGTTGAATACTAGTGAAACATGATTCATATGGATTCGGAATGAATAAGACTTGTTTACAGAATGTATACTAAGAACACGGAAGTGCCCATGATTTATAAATATTATGAATCCTGTTTAAATGCCCGTTTGAACGTAGTAAACGATTAGGATACGATTGGTATGCCAATAGGGTTATATCGCGTGTTGTACGGGTTTAATATGAGATGAGATGAGATGATGATAGATTATATGTTTATATGTTTATATGTTCACTGAATGTCTGATATCCAGCATTTGTTATGGATTACCGAGTTGTATTTACAGTGATTCATGGGTGTTTCTGAGGGAGGATGTGTAGCCTTCGGGATTGGCACTCAATGCTCAGGTGTGTCTTGGTTGGTTTAGCTCATTTGAGCATTTTTGTGTCTTTTGGGTGGATAACCAAGTATCTAAATTATTTTTCTATACTTCATCGAGCTACCTATAAAAAGAAAGTATATTTATTAATTTCATGAGTTGTTTGGAACTGATATGTTGTACGGCTATTGAAATGTTAGCTGATGAAATTGAATGAATGCTAAGTGTGTGTGTTTAAAATTTGCATGGAAACAATATCAAAATGATTGGAAAGTTTATACTTTACATGTATGAAGCACTCATTTTGTACTTGTAGCATTTGGTAACAGTGCTATATGTTTAAAAGAACAAGATATTTGATTGTGTACGTAACGAGTTGAAAAAAAATGTGTTTAAGAATGAATTTGATCAATTGATCAACTTGATTCATAGGTTTTATAGTTTGACTGAATGATACTATTATGTATTATATTGAATGGATTTGGGAAGATTTTATGATTTGGTTCATGATATAGTCACCTTACTGTTGTAAAATGTTTTGACAGAAAAGTGACTTAAACTAGTTAATTCTAATTACTTAAATGTGAATATAAGGTAATACTATTGTTTATGTACCTATGAACTTACTAAGCATTTCAATACTTACCCCATTTTATTTTTATGTCTTCTGTAGTTGCATCTTTACAGAAATTGGCTATTGGATCACTTTCAGAGCTCACACTATCCAACGTCTCTATTGGTAATCTTTGGTTCATTTTGGTTCGATTATAAGTGGCATGTAATAGGTGTGATATATATATGTGCTTGCTGTTAAAATTTATGAACTTGCCCATTTTGGTATGTTTACTTAGGTATTGTATTAAAGCAAGTTTATAGGATTGTTTTGGTAAGTTGAACAATACTTATGTTCGTATGATATTAAGATGTGTATGACTAGCTCAAATGTGTGCTAAGTGATTTATAATGTGATAATTGGATGAATGCATAAATTATAAGTGAACAGATTGAAATAGTTTAGTTGATTGTGATGCTAATTGTGGCATATTGGTTAGACATTTAGGAATACTTTATAAGTTATATTTTTTATATGAAATGAGCCTATTTGAGCAAGTGTTGATATTAGTAAAGGAATGCATTATAGGTCTTTATGTAAGGTTGAGCCAAATTTGTACATTAGGTGCCTTTTCCTACATACATGGTTTGCCACACGGTCGTGTGCCACTAGCAATTTAGATGCATGAATGTTGTTGACATGGTCTCAGCCTCTCACATGGCTATGTGAATGTTTGCAAAGTTTTACAATTGGGTCCACACGACCACAACTTGTTATAAGGTCGTGTGACCCTGCATTACACGACATCAATTTTGCACACGGTTGGAGTAGACGGCTGTGTGGTCAACATTACACGACCCCAACCTGTCACACAGCCTGACCACATAGCCCTGTGACCCCTGGTTACTAAAATTGTCATATATTTTGTTAAATTTACAATTAGGTTCCTATTTATTTCTAAGATGTTTTAAGAGCTTCCATAATCTTATTTGGGACTCGGATTGATGTGTAAATCATTGCATACTTGAGTTATGAACATTTTAATGATTGTTTTGATTGCTAAATTTGGGTTTACATGTATTTGTTCTATTATCTTCTGTAGATCCTATAGCTCGGGTCCGATGATCGGATTGAGTATAGGGTGTTACAAGCTGCTAAAGGCTTCACTCAAACTTATGGAATGGACTATCAAAAGATGTTTGTCCCTATTGCCAAAATGAACACCATCAGAAATTTGTTTTCTTGTGCAACCAACCTCGACTACAACCTACAACAGTTTGATGTAAAGAATGCATTCCTAAATGGGGACGTAGAAGAGGAAGTGTATATGGAGGTTCCTTTTGGATTTGATAATACACAAGGGAAAGTATGCAGGTTGAAGAAAGCCTTGTATGGACTGAAAAAATCTCCCACAGCATGGTTTGAAAGATTCCGCAAAACCATTATCCATTTTGGTTATCAACTGAGCAATGTTGATCATAGCCTTTTTATGAAACAACACAAGGGTAAGATCACTCTCCTTATTGTGTATATTGATGGCATAGTGATGACAAGAGACGATGAGGAAGAAATGGCTCGACTGAAATAGTGTTTGGCTCAAGAATTTGAAATCAAAGATCTAGGAAAGTTGCAATATTTCTTAGGAATTGAAGTTGCCAAACCAAACAAAGGAATCTTCATCTCTCAGAGAAAATACATCCTAGATCTCTTGACTAAGACGGGTATAATGGGATGCAAGCCTACAAAATCACCTATAAAAAGCAATCATAAGTTGCAAGTTGGAATTGGGGAGTTAGTGAATAAAGAGATATATCAAAGACTGGTTGGTAGATTAATTTATCTCTCACACATTATACCTGACATAGCATATGCAGTTAGTTTGGTAAGTCAATTTATTCATGATCCTCGAGAGTTTCATATGCAGGCTGCCATTCGCATTCTACGCTACCTAAAGTCTGCTCTAGGAAAAGGTCACATTTTTTTCTCAACATGGTCATCTACAGATAAAAGCTTTTACAAATGTAGATTGGATCAGATCTCTGGATGACGGGAGGTCTATATCTAGTTATTTCACACTTATGGGAGGAAATTTAGTCACTTGGAGAGCAAAAAGAAAAGTGTGGTTTCTCAATCAAGCGCTAAAGCATAATACAGAGCTATGGCTCAAGGTGTTTGCAAGCTATTGTGGTTATTGAAAGTTATGGAGGAAGTGTAGTTGTTGAATAAAGGAAAACTATCCTTATATTGGGACAACAGGGCCACCACCAACATAGCCCAAAACCTAGTACAACATGATCAAACAAAGCACATAAAAATGGATCGACACTTCATTAAAAAAAATTTGATTGTTGGACATAAGTCATGTAGCCTCGAATGAGTAATTAGCTGATGTGTGTTGGGAAATGTACCAGTATTGTAGTAAACATGTAATTGTTTTCTATTTATTTGAACGATGAATAAATAAATAAAGTTAATTTCACTGTTATGTCTTTTGTATTTATGTCTTTTATATTTTGCATACATAGTGAAATTGTGACAAGAAAATGTTAGCTCATTGATTATCTAAAGTTCAAATTGAAAATAAGTGGCATTATAAAGAAAGTTTACATTGGGAGAAAGACAACTTAATTCAGTAGATAATCTAAATGAGTCCATAATCCCGTAAAAGAATCAAAGTGAGCATTTGGTTCAAACATTGAGAAGGATTATTATGTCGTCTACAATTTCGACTGGGGAGATGGCTAGTCTTGGCTATCAGAGCAGTTGACTCCATGAGTGGAGACATAGATGTATTCATTAGTAGAATGATACATTAGACTGAACCCAAGATGAATTCATTTTAAATCCGTTTGTGAATTAATTCACTTGTGACGTTCATGGTGTGATTTTCCTAAATCCTGAGTTAGTCACTGACCATGCGTATGCAACTCATATGCTTTGATATAAGTGGAGGCTTATGATCTAAAGATGATCGAGCCCATAGTCGTTATTTTGGGTACATGACTTGTGTATGGCATGGCTTTACTAGAAACAGTGGAATTCATAGCTCAATTAAAGAGTTAATGATATCCTCTCATTGGCATTGTGTGGATTGATAAATATGGAATGTGGTCACGGGTTGCTTGTTCTCGAACGAGCAATTTATCACATTCATTTGTTGAAAGTGATCATATTAATCATTAAGAAGATACAATGGTGAAAATAAGATAAAATAGGATTATATTGAGTGAACGGATTTAACTCAAAAGAATCAAGGATATCATATGAGGGTAACACACACATGACAAGGTCATTGGACAAACCATTTGGATCAATTACTTTCATAAAGAGTATACAATAAGGAGTTTTCAATCATTGTACTTCTTGTGGACTGACTCCATGATTAAGTAATTGTGAATTATAGGAACGATGCTTCTGGGCGTAATTGCAATCACTAGAGCCTAATTGTATATCTCTAATTGGTCCCTCCACTAGCTCAACAAAAGCTCGATCGAGCTGCACTTGAAATAGAATAAAATTCTACGACTTTGGAAATAATTTAATTGAGTCGATTTATTCGATGTGAAATTAAATTAGGTAGTCGTGAGAATTGTTCAACTAGAGAATTTCATTAAAGAATTTTCTTGAAAAATTAATTTGGAAAATTTATGTAATTCTTGGAAATATTTATTTTGATCAAGTAAAATTAAATTAATCAAATCAATTAAAATAAATATAATATTTTTGAAAGTTAATTTTCAAGTCAGACAATTGGGCCAATGGTAATTGAACTTGAAAATTTGACCTGAGATCGTAAATTGAGCCCGGGAGCCCAAACCCGAGACCAAGACCTAAAAATTGGTCGAACCAAGCCCAGTATGTGAAATCGGGCCAACGGTCCAACTAGTGGCTAGACCGGACCAGGCGAGTCATCATTGACCTGGACCGAACTAACAGCAGCTGAACCGATTCGTGGTGCTGTAAGGGTGTTGTAACGCCCCAAAATTTTAATTTTGGATATTGTGAATGTGTGACACAAACATCTGTCAGCTTTAGTGGTTATGTATTCTGGGAGTGTTTGGGAGGTTCCAAGTTCAAGCCAGGACTTGAGCAAATTTTGGTATTTCTATGTATAAGCCCTATCTTTGGTCAGTAAGCTTTTAAGTAAAAGTTGGCAAATAATTAACAGAATCGGTCTGCTGGTCTAGTGGATCAGCGGAGTGTTGGTGTGAGGAAGGTTATGGGTTTGAATCTTTGGGATGGCAAACGTTGTATTTGTCCTCCTAATCTTGGCAAGAGTTGTGCTGAACTGGGTTTCTGAGTGATGGATGTGTAGTGGGAAGTGAGGGAGCGACTTTAGGAGTGAATTAGGGGATTATGGGGGAGAATATCCAAAATCTGATCACTTTTTCCTTTTTCAAAAAAAAAGAGTCGTTTTTCTCTCCATCTTTCTAACGTTTTCTCTCCCCCATCTCTACCAATTTTTTTTTCTTATTTGCTTCTTACTCAATTACCTTTTCTTTTCTTTCCTTTACTGCCAAAATTCCCTTGTTCCCCCTAAACCATTCTTTCCTCTTGATTTCGTAGCGTTAATCAGCACTTGTGCAAATTCAGTAAGTTGTTGGGTATCATTTTAAGAGATTATTTTGTGTTCACTAGTCTAATTTCGGGGTGTTGGCAGTAGCATTTCACGAGGATTAAGGCTCTCCTCGTGATTTTCGTAAACGTACCGATTTGAAGTTTTTGCGATAAGTATTTATCGTTTTATGAGTAAGTATTTTGGTTTCGGGATTTTGATTAATCACGAGGTAACAATGATTATGGTTTTATTTGTTCAATTATAGGCTTTGGAATGCTCGGGGACTGTTGTTCCCGAAACACAAAAATAAGGGATTCGGCGAAAAGCCAAAATTGCTTGCTGTTTGGACACCAGCAGTAGGCTAATTTTTAAAAATCACCATAAATTGTGGAAATCGAATTAGAGGATGAAAAAATATGGGATTAAATATATTTGAGTCTTGTTTCTCATAGAAGAAACAAAGTAAGTAAAAGAATTTCATATTATGAAATATTTGAATTTTAGTGAGACAGTGTCAGAATGATTTTGGAATCCCCTATCCTGACTTTTGAAAATTATTAAAAATTGTACAAAAATAATTATGGATTAGAATTTATATGTTTAAAATCATGAAGGAGTCTACTCCCAAGAGAAACAAACAAAAACAGCATCCGAATTCTATACGAGAAGATAATTATTTCTTAGTGCAAAAAGGTCGAAACTGTCAGATAGCTGAATAGGGGAACTTTAAAGAATAAACTGTACTTATTGGCTAAACCAATAATTCTGAAAATTTTATGGTAAGAAGATATGTGAGTCTCATTTCAGGAAAAATTTTTGAATCTTAATTCGAAATTCTATAGCTTAAGATACAAATAATTTAGTAATAGTGACTCAAGTAGACAGCTTTGAAGAATCGTATGAGTAAATAGTGGAAACACATATGAATAATTAACTAGCATGGGTTACATTAAAATGGATCACGAGGCCAAGGCCAATTTGGGTCATGTGGGCCACACGAGCGTGTGGGCCCACACGGGCGAATATCATGGGCTTGTAGGCCCATTTTCACTGTTTGACTGATAAGGTTTCACGGGTCGCCCAAGTCGACTGTGAACCTACTACAAGGTCGGTAAGCTTACCTAGACCCCTAATTGACTGAAATGATTATATGACTAATATGATTAAGTCTGATGATGTCCCACTGATTTGATATTGTATGCCCTGTTTACATGCATGATATTATGTTATAGCATGTCATATCTGTATATTGGATTGCATTAGGTTGGGGGATTATAATGTTCGGAGGAAGTGTACTGAAAAGCCTCGAGCATAATTTACTGGCAGCTCAACTACAAGCTACTATCTAGTGCCGCATTCGGTACTACTTGGAGTGTAGGGATGGGTGGGTTGATTATATCCCACATGGAGTGTAGGGTTGGACGGAGATGGTGTGTAGAGGCTGGATGGGTAAGATTTTTGTGACTGCATATTTCTTACTGCTACTGATTCTGTGATGGGCTAAAGCCCTACTGCATGACTGTTTTTGTACTGAGATGGGCTAAGGCCCAAACTAGACTGATACTGATACTGAAAAGGGCTTAAGCCCAAACTGTGATTATATGTTTACTGTCTGTTCATTTGTACGGGGATTACATACTGAGTTTACGTAAACTCACCCCTTCTGTTTAATCTGTACAGGTAATCCCCAAATTTAGGCGGATCGGTGTGGCGGAGGACTCAGTGGTGGCCTCATGAATTCTTTTACACTGTTTACTACCTATTTATGATTTTACTTTTATTTGGGAATATTTTTTTGTAATTATGACCTTTACAGATTTTGGTTTAAATTCTGTTTTTATACGGTTTTATGATTTAAATCTGCTAGTGTTAGGTAAAACTCGGGTTTTCAAATGAAATTAATATTTTATCAAAAAAACACGAATACGCAAACTGTTTAAAAACTTCCACAATAAGAAAACGTTTTGAAATTGAATAACAATTTGTAAATGAATAATGTTTTGAAAATGAACGACACGATTTGAAATTATCATAAGATAATGAAAAAAAAATGGTTAAATAGAAAAGAGGATTTAGCGACAACATATTTTTCGAAAAGCACTACCTTGTGACATCGTCAGATTCGGCCATAACGTCTAGGCGGGTCTGGGGTGTTACAGGTGTTGCTCCTGCATCATCAGACACGGTGGCGCCGGTGGCTACGATGGCAACGGTTAGTCATCGGTGGTTGAGTAGTGAAAGAGTTACACTTCTACTGAGACTCTACCAGAGAATTTGATTTCAAATTAATTATTCTAAAAATAATATTATTTTAATAGTTTAATATTAAATTTAGTTTAATACTAATTTTAATAGTATTTTATTAATTTAATATTAAAGTGATTATATTAATGTTAAATTTAATTTAATGTTTATCATGTGATAAACATTCTATTATTTTAATAAGATTTAATATTAAATTTAATCTAATATTTATCTTGATAAATATTATATTAATTTAATATTAAAGTGATTAAGTTTAATCATAGTTGAACTCTCTAAACTCTCCTTATATAAAGAGAGCATTGGGTCATTATTTACACACACTTGAATTCAAGAGAAAGTTGTAGAGAGAAAATTCTCTAAAGAGATTATTCCAGAAAATTTCTAAAGATATTTTTTTGATTTACAACTTGACCCAAAGTTTAGAGAAATTGCAAAATTACCTACTGGTAAGTTTTGTGAAAATTTTTTCTGATTTGAAGCGAGCTTACACTTAGCAGACGTGAGCTTGAGGATAGCAAAGAAGACTATTCAGTCGAAGTGCTTATCCTAGACGAATCGAAAAGGTACAATTTTGATTAAGTGTTTATTATTTTAGATATCAAAATCAAGATCTTGTTTTGGAAAATTTTTAAAATTTTCGTTTGTCCCTAAATTTATTTTTCATTGCATTTTTCAAACTCGTTTTTCCAACAATGTGTTCACTAAATGACTCTACAACAGAACTTATCATAATTTGGTCTGCAAGTTGGGCATCTGTGATATCTATACACCAACTTGAGGGGAAGTGTTGACCATTAACTATTGACAGACTTGTTAATCAAGGCTGATCTGATTTCTTAAAGATAAAGTATTAGGATTTTATTTATTCTATTTATTGTGAAGATTGCATTTCCTTAAGTAGTTTGACATAGTTGTGTATAAATATCCATACTTAAGTTAATGGACAAGGAAAAAGGATTCTTATTTTCCACTGGGACTAATTAACTTAATTAATTAAACTAATCATGCTTTAATTAACAATAAACTAATCTTAATTAACAACAGTGGAGGATGTCAGCCACTAAGTCCTATTGAATAATGGTTAATTTACCATATTAGTCCTTTGGCTAATTGCAATTGAAGTCTCTAAGTATTTGGTCAATTAAAAACCTATAAAACTTGTATTTTATAATTTAGTCCTTGTACTTATTAAAAATGAATTTAAAAAAATTATCACACCAAACTTTAATATACTTTTATACCAACTCCACAAATGGGGTTCCGAAACTACCTTTTTCAATGCCACTGAAAATTGGGTTGTTACAACAAATATATATTAAAATGAGTTCCAACCAATGCATTTTCTAAAACACCATTGGAAATTTGGAAAGGTTAGAAATTGATTTCGTGACATACGTGTTTGGGGGTGCCCTTTTGAAGTAAGAGTTTACAATCCACAAGAAAAGAAACTGTACCTAATGACTATAAGTGGGCATTTCATTGGATATGTTGAAAGGTCCCAATGGTACAAATTTTATCATCCACCTCGTAGCACTAGAGAAGTATAAAATCAAAACATACAAAGCTTCTTGAGAATGACTTAATCAATGGGAAAGATCCATCTCAAAATGTTGTTTCTTATATGAATCATTTTAGATATTCAAACTTTCATTGCAAATGAAAGATTTCTCATTATTCACAACACTCTTCAAATACAAATAAATGTTAGACAATCAATCATTGAGCTTTTACAAGTTGTTGATGGAAGTCTTATAGATCAAGCTATTCAAAAATTACCAAAAACTATTGAAAAACCAACTGTAAAACATGATCCTCAAAAGAATGACGATACAATATTACAAAGATCAGCTAGAAACAACTAGGGCTAAGAAATCAACAACTCCTAGTGATTATATTGTGTACCTTTAAGAAGCTGATCATGACAATAGAGTAAAAAATCAATAGGTGTGTTGATTCACAAATATATTGTAACTCTATTACTTGAACCGATCATCATATCTGAGTAATAGGATGTCACATTCGTTGTCGAGGCAACTTACATCCTACAATTTTGTAATATTTTCAAACACACAGTTATAATCTTCCATACAATTTGAATCAAGCTAAACCAAGCATATGATAACCCTTTTTTAATGTCCGAGTATGAAATAGGACTGATGTAACGGCCCATTTTTCAGCGTTGTCAAAAATAGTGGTTTCGGGGCCATAAATTTGACGAGTGAGTCTGTAAATATTATTATTTACTCTTTATGAGTCAAATATTATATTATATTTGATTTTGATATGGTAATTTATGTTATTTGAATGAATAATTTAGTTTAAGTGGTGTCCCTAAAGTCAAGTGGGTTTAGAAAATAAGGTATCGGGACCTCATTTCTATCGAGCCAGTAAATATTTGTTATTAAGGTTGTATTAAAATTTGGTTAAGAAATTTTAACGTTTAGATAGTTAATTAAATAAAAAGGACTGAATCGTAAAGGGTGCAAAAGTGGAATTCTATTAGTTAGAAGGGTCAAATGGTTATGGAATCTATAAATAATGGACTCAAATGGTAATTAAACCACTCATATTGATAGTGGAAAATTATAGGCATGGGTTTGTCATTTTATAAGTTATTAACATAAGGGTAAAATGGTAATTTAATTAATAAAAAGCATAAATTAAAAAAATAAATCAAAACTATCATCTCCGTCATGGATATTTATCAACTGAAATCCATGGTAGGAAGAACCAAGGTTTGGCCATTGATGTTTTCATGCATGGTAAGCCATTTTTCACCCGTTTCTTGTAATTTTTTATGTTTTTGAGATCGTTGCAATTAGGTCCAGCTAACATGTATACCCATTTTCAAAACTATTGAAGATATTAAAATTTTTCATTGATGAGCTTGTAGTGTTTTTGAATTTTGTTGACAGATTTACAAGCTTAATAGTTAAATATGACTATTTCGTAAAGTGATTTTTAGTGATTTTAAGGTTTAGGGATTTATTTATGAAAATGGTAAAATTAAAGGAAAACATTGTAAATTGTTGATAAATATGAGCTGTTATAATATTGTGTAAAAATCGGCTAGCACGAATTATGGTTAAAAATGGTGAAATTTCATGTTTCGAGTTTAGGGACTAAATTGCATAAAAGTTAAAATATTAGGGATTTTTAATTTCACGATAGTATGGATTATAAGCTTGAATTAAATATTTTAATTTAATTGAATGGTTTAATTGATTGAAAAATTATTATTTAGATCAAGAAACGCTACAATTGAAGTTAAATCGAGGAAAAGCTTAAGTTTCAGATTAGTTGTCGGCTCCTTTTTAACAACAATTCTAGTTGAGGTAAGTTCATTTAAGGATGGAAATTATTATCTTTTCCATTTTGGATGAATGTACATAGTTATTTATGTTATGCTAAAATTAATTGATAAATATGTGTTAAATTACTATTTTTATGGTTTAAATAGAGGAATTAATCGAATTAAATTATATGAGAGCTAATATAAATGTATTTAGTGATTTTGAATTATAGATTGTCTATTTTAAAGGTTACTTTAATTAAAGTAAGTCCATAGTATTTCAATATGTGAATGTAATTTGCTAGTGAATTATATTATTGTTCTCTAGTTAATTGATGTACATATGTACATAGGTGAAATTACTTTGGATATTTATATAACTATTGAGTGTTACAAACATTTTTGTATCTATGAAATTGATAGATAGTATCAGTAGTTCTTTTCTTGGAATCGTATTAAAATTATATGTGAATGAAATGAATTTAAGTATGTCTATGGAAATGAAAAAAGTGTTCCTAAAATGTACATTAGTGCCCCTTCGGTACCCCTGTTTGTACTTCGGTGCCCCTGAATGCAAATTTATGCCCCTAAACGCACATTTGTGCCCCTGTTCACACTTCGGTGCCCTTGTATACACTTCGGTGTCCTTGTTTGCACATTTATTCCATTGTTCGCACTTCAGTGCCCCTGACCGCACGTATGTTCCCCTGTTCTGCATACATGATGCCCCTGAAAATGGATTAATGATCGAGTATGTAAACCGAGTACTAATGATTTGGACTAAATGATAAGGATTGTTACATAGAATTGGTGTAGTTACTTGAGTACTCGAGTTAAGTTACTAGTTCATCGAGCTATGAAATAATTGAATTGCAATCTATTTATGTGCTTATATATTATGTCATAATTATAGTATTGGCAAGTGAAATATATTATAATGAATTTATTAGTTACATGTATGGATTGTTACTTTGAAAATATGTAAATTATGGCATGAAAAGTCATTTGAATTAAAGGTTGTTTTAATGTAACTTGTTTGAAAAGGTAACATTTGAGTTATGTGGACAAATGATTTATAAAGTGAAATTCTTTTCATGATATGAACAAGTAATTAAAGCTTTACAGAATATATGACTGTATAAAATGATCTATGATTTAACGTAAGAATATGGAATTTATGATAAGTTTAGTTAAAAGAAGACGAAGGTATATGGTAGTCATGTAATAGATGAATGGTGAAATTGAAATGCTTGATATAATGCTCCGTAACCCTAATTCGGCAACAAAGACAAGTTAAGGGTGTTACAACTGAGTTGTAAAATTTTTAAAACTTAGGAAATAGGAATCGATACTTTATGAAAGTATATTTTGTAAAAAGTATAGATACTTGGTGAAAAGTATAGATACCTTGTGTAAAGTATAGATATCAAATTGGCATTCTATTTGTCTGATAAATTGATTCAAATGGTCAAGTATTGATACCTATGACAGGGTATCGATACTTTTGTGCAGAAATTGTCAAAAACACTTTTTAAAGTTCCCATTTCATGCCCAAACTATAACAGTTGCAAGGAGGCCTTTAAGCACAAATAAGACCTACACAAAACCATTTCATAACACCTTAAAATATCCTTTCTAAGTCCAATTCGTACCTACAAGTTACTATAGCACATTTAATACACAAAAACATCATTTTGTCATTAATATACCAACCATTTCATTCAATACCATATTAAACCATTCAAGCATCATCTAACCTTATCAATTCACTTACATAACATCAATACACTAAGGGTGCTTATCGGTAAACACGTTTCTAGACTTTCATGAATTATACAACCTTAAAAATGCATGCCATGCTCATTCACCATAATCTTGTACTACCATAGGTTTCAAGCAGAGTTCAAAGCAAATCTAGACTCATATCACATAAGTAACACTCATCCATCAATCATCCAAAAGTAGAGCCTAAAAACTCACCTGAGATCCTTCATCCTTTCTAGAGCCTCTTTGTCTAGAAATTAAGCATGGCAACCCAAACACCAGTTAAACCGAAGGAAATTAACTTAGAAACCCTAAACCTAGTCTCATACAGGAGTTTACTTAAATATTTCAAAAATCTTACTTTTTTCCCAAATTCACAAATACAGGAAGATAGGAAGGCCTACTAGTTCCTTAGATTCTCTGCTTCCAGTCTTCAAATCTCACGATCATTGCCCTATGCAGCGCTCTCCCTAACCCCATCTTCTTCGGAGCAATTGACGAAGACCGAAAAAGGCGATGCGGATGAGAAGAAAAATTGTCATCAGAATTGAAAAGATTTCCCCTGACTATTTAAGGCTTCCCACATATGTAACCTTTCAGCACGACCACCAAAGCCCCAATTAAGTCATCCATCGACAATCATTTTGGCTTCCACTAAAGGACCAGTCGATTCCAACCTAATCAAACCAAAATTGAAACTTAACTAATTACCAACCAACCACAAAATTTCCCAACTTTTCTAGTAGAGCCTGCTAGCTTACCAGTTTATTCAGTCTATTTTCATGAATGGGACTTGATTCCATTTTATGATTTTGTTTTTAAAAAATGAAACTCTTATTTATTTGGATATTGTTTTCTCATTTTGTTTTTGAACAATTTATGTGTAGAATAATATTTTTATTGGACTTAGAATAAACATAAGGTTTACTCATTAAGTAATAATGAACAATTATTGAAGAAATAGAATGCATAGTGATAAATTGAATACAATGCTTGTCTTAAAACTTACCATTAATCTATTTTATATCTTTTCTTAATAATAAAATTTAAAATATTTTGAGCATTGTTGCATATATATACAAACCAAGGGGAAGAATGTAAATTTCATCTCTTTAAATGATTTTTTTTAATATTTACTCAAATCTTAAAAGCGCTTATTAATAACACTTAATTTTTTTTTACAAAAAAGCGCAAGTTTTAACTTAATTAATAGTTAATTTAAAGTTATGAAGCATAAAGAAACTTCAAGACATCAATAAAAGCAACATCGTTTCGTTTAAAATAAAAACAAGCATTACTAATAGGTTAGGTAAAATGGTAAGGGTTTTTCTTATCTTAACCAGTGATCGAAGGTTTGATCTTCATCCTAATTATGGAATAATTTTAAAATTCATGGCCAGCATTGATAACTCTTGAAAAGAGTTATATTTCATACCTTTAGACCTAGTTAATTGTCTGTACTTAAGTAAATTTAGTTGCACTTTAGGACATTTCATTAATATTTTTCCTTAATCATTGCATTAGGAGCTTGGTCTGTGTTTAAATGTTATTTGTTACTTTTAATTGCTTGTAGAAGGGTTGTGTTTGGTGGATTTGTAGGTGCAGGATGAGGAACAAGAAATAAATGAGTGATTGTATGTCAAGGCAATGGGGTGAATAGTTTGCCGACTTGTATGCCGTGGCAATTCATGATTTCATGATGAAGACCAAGTCAACATTCAATGCATACCAATTTCAGCCCAACTATATTTGTACCAGAAAAAATATGCCTAGAAAATAGGAGATGATAAATCATGAGCTATTGGTTTTTATCCTAGAAAAGGAATTTAAAAAGAGGAAAAAGATCATGAGATAATGAGTTGATAACCACCTATCTTAAAGGTTAGGATTTTAAACCAAAAAGAAAATAAAAAAAGAGGACAGGATAATCTTGGATTGTTGGATTTACTCGAGGGAAAAAGCTTATAAATAGCCAAAGAAGGAAACCCTAAACGGGAACAAGAGGGGAACAAGAACAAAAAAGAAAGATCCTTAGGCAAAAATAAAGGGTGGCGGCTAAGTAAAGAAGGAAAGAGGAAGACGAAGGAAAGATCCTTAGACACGCGAAAGCTGTCTTCTCGAAGTCTTCCATATTTCTTACTTTGTTTTTTCGTGAATTGAATGATGAAAATGGTGTTGGATAATCTTTTGGTGTTGGATTTTATTTTCCAACCCATGAGCCAAATCTCAGGGTTAAGATTACTTTGATAAAACCTTTATTTTTCTTTAATGGTTGAAGCATAAATCTGCATTAGTTTACTGGTTTATTCAATTTTTCTTATTTCTAAATTGTATGTGTGCAATCCTTAGACATAGTCAACTGTGCAACATACCCTTAAATTAATCTAATTTTGGAAATGTTGGATTAGTTAGACCATGGTTGAATGATATGAACAAGTACTCGATCGATACTTGTAGTGGACTCTAGACATAGAGCAACGATCATACAGAAGGAAACAATACAGGATGCCATGTTAAACGCCTATAGACATATATTGCCACCATCAAGGTGACTTGAGGTTTTTGCTCTCGAAAGAAGCAGATCACTTTAGAACTCTCTGAGTAGTAGATTAAGTACAATTTTGTTGGTGCGTTATTGATGGTAATGGTAGATTTTTAGTAATCCCGACCGTCCAAATCAACATCGTATATCCCTAATTCTTTGATGTCGTATCTTTACCATTTCATTCTTAGTTATTTATTTATTCATTTACATAATATTCTCGTAGTAATTCTCATAATTGCCATTACATTTCTACTCTCGTTTTGTCATAGCATTTCCAAGTATTCATTAATTCCACATATTGCATTCATCATTATTCCTTTTAATTGCCACTGCATACTTACCATAACTTTACCATAGCATTAATTGCATTTTATTATAATAACTTAACCACTTTTGTGTCTCAATCCGATACTCGTGGGAACAATACTCACTCATCACTTTATTACCTAATTCGACATGTATACTTGCACAATTTGCATATCATTTCACACGCAACAAGCGTCTACCCCCTTAATAGGCCTATAAAACGCGAAGGATTAATCATTGAACTTGCTTCAATGAATACTTTAAGAAAACCAAAAAAAAAAATAAAGAGATGCATTAATACACAAATAATTTTTTATAGAAAAAAAAACTATGTTTACTCTTATATATACGGTTCCTATACGTAAAAGTTTTTTTATACTCCTCATTGTGAAACATATATTATCTAATGAGTTGTTAAGATCATAGAAGTATCTATACGTATAACAAAAATAATAATAAACATCAATGATTGAAAGTTAAAATTCTATTTACTTTTAGTTAAAATTTCAAGTATACAATATTTATAAATATATTTATTTTTACATAAAAATATTTAAAGATATTTAATATTGTTTATGGATATCTAACTAGTGGCGGATTTAGGAGGCTAGCAGGGGCCTCGATTCCCCCTAAAATAGAAATTTTTTCATTTATACTCTTTATAATTTATAAAGTTTTAAATTAGTAATGGTAAATTTGCACTTTGGCCCCTCAAAAATAATAAAATTTTTATTTTATCTTCTAAAAATTATAAAGATATAAACTATTAAAATAGTAAAATTATATTTTTACTATCATAAAAATATATAATTTAGTTTTGGACTCCCAAAAAAAATTTATAACTTCACCCTATCTCTTAAGTCGTATTTCTGAGCCATACCAATTATGGAATACCGAAAAATATTGGGAAAAAACGCTACCGCCAAATCCCCTATTAATCTCTAGGAAGAAGCTAAGAATCAGACAAAAGAAGAGTAAAGCAGTCTCAGGTGGGTTCGTTTCTAGTTTTTAGTCTTAGGCACAGTGTTTGAAAGCAAAATGCATCAGATTCTTTGCTTTCTATTATTCTATCTCTTACAAGAATATAAGAAATGCATCTACCCAAACCGAAAGCTTCTATTAAATCTATCACTAAAGCTTTTCTTTTGGTTTTAAATTTTAATCAATTTCACAAATTAACCCACTGATTAAAGCCAGAGTCGACATGTGATTTCTTATAAAGCGCGGGTTGGGCATAGGTTCAATTCATTGACATTTCTAATTCAAGTTTCAAAATTTAAACTTTTAAATTGAAATTTCATTAAATAACAAATGTAATGCGATACCCTTATACTAAGAGTTGGATTGTATTCTGACTCCTTCACTTAAAAAATAGCAATTTAGTCTTTATATATTAGATCAAAGAGCAAATTGTTCTTTCTATTTAAAGACCCATCTATTTTTACTATTAAAAAATTGATCTTTATATGTCAGCATAAGTTACACATGGCCAGTGGTAGAGCCAGGGGGGTTGGCAAAGGCCTCGCCCCCCCTAAAATGGAAAGTTTTCCATTTAGGCTCTTTATAATTTATAAAATTTTAAATTAGTAATGGTAAAATTACACTTTAGCCCCAAAATGATAAAATTTTGATTTAATCCTTTAAAAATTATAAAGATATAGACTATTAAAATGGTGAAATTACATGTTTACTATTGTAAAAATATAAAATTTAATTTCACCCTCCCCAAAAAAATTTTCTAGCTCCGCCACTACACGTGACACGTCACGTGTAACTGTTTAGTTATTCCGTTAGCCAATTCAGCTTTTAATAGTAGAAATCGATGAAATTTTTAATTGAATGATCAATTTACTCTTTGATCTAATGTAAAAAGACTAAATTCCCCATTTTTTAGTAAAGATGGCAAAATACATTTTAACTCCTAATACATATATCTACTTTTACCTAAATCTTAAAATTGTGCACAAATATAACACAAGAATTTTAAAGTTTGATGGGAGTGGAGAAATATGTTATTACTATAAGCTTTTAAGATCCCACAACTAAACTAGTGGGTGATATAATATACCCTTAAAATATATTTAAAAATAATATATAATAGTTTGTCAATCACAATGTAATTAAAAAAAAAATCACTATCTCTATATATCAAAAACCAATTTTTAAGTCATGCCATTAAATATTGTCACAAGTTTGTATATATTAATTAAGTTGAATGAGTAGCTAAGAAATTGTTTATTTGAATCATAATTAATTAATCAATATGTATATATCTTTTTTATATCATGAGTGTATAAAGACAATAATTAGCTTTTTATAGTTAATCTATCCTGTGGTCCAATGAAGAACAAAAACTTACGTTGAAAATCATATCTCCATGGATATTATATTTTAGATTTGAACCTGAATAATTTTTCTACTGTATTTGACAATTAAAGAATTTAATTAGGTAATTTCATTTTCAATCAAACATAATAAAGTGTGTGCCTTAAAGGGTTGGGCATCTTAAATCTTCTAAATGGAGAATAAAGTAGGATAATATTTCATTTTATTTTATTTTACAATCGAAATTAGTTTTTTATAGTACATAAAAAAATTTTAAATGGTTAGTTCCACTCAATGTTATTAAATTATCACACAAACTTTACATTGCTCCATAACTTTCAAAGAATTGGTAGGTAAATTTCAAAATGTTTTAAATTATTAATATTGTATTAGTTAGGTTTTTTTTTGTTAGTTTAGTTGTCAATTTAGGCGTTAAATGTAGGTTAAGATTTGACGTGGAATGTATTTGAAATATATGGATTAAATTGTAAATATGTATGTAACTACAATATAAAAAATTTGGATCTGACGAGTTTAGGAAAAGGTGATATCAATCAAATTTAAGAGGACAATTTCTCTTTTTTTTTAAAACACTTTAGAATTTAGATTGAAGTTGAGTTCAATAGGTATATATGTATTTACAATTTAATCTATATGTTTTAAATATGTTTCAATTCATATTTGAGTTGCATTTAATGCATAAGCTAATGGCTAGGCTGATGAAAGGACCTGATTGAAATGATAATAATATTTAGAAAACTCAATTAAAACGTTTTGAAGGTAAAGAATCAATTTAAAATGTGAGTCATAATTTAAGGATGTCTGTTAAAATTAACCCAAAAGTTAAATATGTATAACCTTGGGTTAAATTCTACTATTAGCCCCTGTATTATGCGTAAGTTGTGGGTTTAGTCCCTATACTTTAATTTTGTCACTTTTAGTCCCTGTACTTTTTAATTTGGTCAATTTAATCCCTATACTTTTTAAATTTAAATTTCTAGTCTTGACCCATACAGTAGCAATTAAACTCGCTTGGTTAAATTCAACTATTAGTCATGTACTACTCATAAAGTTGTAAATTTAATCCATATTCTACAATTTGATCATTCTTAGCCTATACTTTTCAAATTTTGAATTTTTAATATTGACGCAAACAAAATTCGTTAAATCCATTAAGTGGATCTTTTTAGTAATATGTAAAAATAGCACGCCGACATTACACTACACATGTGATAATATGTCTGTCGCATAAGAATTTGAAAATAATATAACTTAATAAATGTAACAACTACCATTTGGTCAGGACTAAAATTTCAAAATTTAAAAAGTACAATGACTAAAAATGAGCAAATTAAAGTACATAGACTAAATCTACAACTTACACATAGTAAAGGGACTAATAGCAAAATTTAACCTTAATTTTGGGTCTTTTATTGTGAAACTAAAAATTGGATTAATACACCATTTGATACCTAAGCTTGGCTTCAACGTACAATTTGGTACGTAAGTTTTTTTGTCCTAATTTGGTACATGAGTTTGACTTCAATGTTCAATTTTGTACCCCCAACCAAATGGCATTAGATGGCCTAATGAATATTTGACACATATGCTCTACTAAAAAAAAACATATGTAATTGGGACAAAAAAACCCGAAATATCAAATTAAACATTGAAGTCAAACTCAAATGCGTACCTAGGACAAAAGAAAACTCAAGTACCAATTTGAAAAAAACTTAGGTACCAAGGTGAAACTTGAAGCCAAACTCAAATATCAAATTGAATATTGCAGTCAAATTTGAGTACCAAATAACGTATTAACCCTTAAATTTTTTAACGTGGACCTATCAAAATCAATTTTCTAAGGTGTTCTATAAAAACATAGAACCATCGATTAGATTACATTTCTAAAATTGAGTGGTAAAAGTTGTGAAAAGAATAATATATATGTTTATATATATGTTTGTGTGTGTGTATATATATATGGGAGCATAATAAGGAAGACAATTTTTGAAGCAAAGAATGACCCATAGACATTGGCATGATACTTTTTGTCTATGTTGCATGTTCCATTTAAACTTCAAATTACAACTTTCCTTCCAATGAAGCTACTTTAGTTTTGGTGTTGCCAAATTCATGCTCATGAATTAGAGCTCAAAAGAGTGATATGGAAATCAAAATTATATGCCATCGTTGCAAGCAAAAGTTTTCAGCGTCAACTACTACGGAGATCATTATTTGCCCGCAATGTCGTACAGTCATTCCCAACCGAACACCGAGAAAACAATCGCCGCCTTCTGGTGGAGACTATGGCAGTTCAATTCCATCATTAATAGGTAACCTTTTGAAGAAACTTTGTCACGCTCTGAAACCGGCTACTGCTCCGGGGCTGTCATCATTCGTTTACCCTAAATCTTGTGGTTTGGATAATGTTGGCGCATTGGGGAATAAACGTGCTGTGCTTTGCGGTGTGAGCTACAAAAAGTGGAAGTATAAGCTCAAAGGGACCATAAACGATGTGTTCAACATGAGAGATTTGTTGATTCGGTACTACGAATATCGGGATGAAAACATGCTAATTCTCACAGGTATTTTAGCATAAACCTTATGGGTTTTAATTTAGCTTGCGTGACATTGATCCAATCTGCTCAATTTCAACCCATCTTCTTGTAATTTTCATATGTTTCCTAATATTTTAACATTTTCTCATATTTGAATTTGAAAAACGGATTTGATTAATTGAAAAAAAAAACATAATCTAGCTATAGTTGATCATAAAAAGTCAAAAATTTTGAACATATTCAACCCTATTTTAAATGTATCCAAACTCTGAAACGACATTAACCAAAAATGACAATAATTCAAAAATTAACTTGATATGAAAACTTTAATCTCAAACTCAAATGACCTAAAACTAAACAACTCAAATCCAAAAATATCATTGAACTTAATCTTGAAATCACTTCAACTCGAAATAATTAAAACCAAAATAGCCCAAGCCCCGAATAACTTGCTCCGAAAACTCAAACATTAAATTCAAATAACTCAAACCCTAAACAACCTAAACCTAAAAATGACTTATACCCTAATCCGAAAATCAATCGATCCAAATTGACCCAATCCAAACCAGACAGCCAAGTTTAATTTGAACTCGCACAGTGAAAATGGGTACCGTATGTATTGAACTGCAGAGGAACAACCAGACGCCAGGCTTATACCAACGAAGGCGAACATCGAGAGTAGCTTGAAATGGCTGGTGAAGGACTGTCGTTCAGGAGATTCGCTGGTTTTCTATTATTCCGGGCACGGCTTACGGCAACCCGATTTTGAAGGCGATGAGATTGATGGGTTCGACGAGACCATATGCCCGGTTGATTTTCTGAAAGAAGGCATGATCGTCGACAATGACATTTATGCCACCATTGTTCAGCCGCTGACAGAGGGTGTCAGGCTTCATGCCATTGTTGATGCTTGCCATAGCGGAACTATTCTTGATCTAGAGCACTACTATGACAACAACGAGTAAGTCTCACATTTCTTTTCGCAAAAAACTTCACTCCCGATCATAAAAACCTTATTCTCTGTTTGAGATATACGTATGTAAGGTAATGCGCTTTACGTGTTCAACCATTTGACTCAATGGGTGCGTGCTCTTTTTCAAAAACTTCACCATTCTTTATCTAGAGCACGTCTATGACAAAGAAAAGTAAGCTCCTCGTTTCTTTCACAAAAGATTCACTGCCAATCGTAGAATTCCTGTTCCAAGGTTGGTATACATTTATGCAAAGCAATGCATTTTATGTGTTCGAGCATTTGCTCAATGGTTGCGTGCTCTTTTCAAAAACTTCACTATTCTTGATCTAGAGCACGTCTATGATAAAGAAAAAGTATTTTCTACAATATTCCTTTCACAAAAACTTCACTTCCAATCGTAAAAATACTTTTCTGTGGATGATGTATTTGTATGTAAAGTAATGACCATTTGCCTCAATGGGTGCGTGCTCTTTTCAAAGAATCAGATTCTAATTTCTTTCTCCTACGGTTAGACAGCAATGGAAAGATAACAAACCTCCATCGGGTGCGAGGAAACAAACAAGTGGTGGAAAAGCTTATTGTATCAGTGCTTGCGAAGATGACCAGGTTGCTGCTGACACAACGGTAAGTAATTTATGCCTTAATTGATAATCCGTCGAAAAGATAGTAAATCAATCGAAAATCAATATTTTCAATAATTCAAATTTTTAATAACTTATATTAAAAATCACAGCATAAAACCTTTTCTGTATATATAAATAAACTATGAAAAGTAGATAAAGGAGAATATTTTGCTTAAAATATTAGTATTTTTAAACATTTATACTTTTATTTTCAAGAATTTAGTGTTTTTATTTTTTATTTTAAAATTCAAATCCAACTATTAACACTATCAATTTTTTTATTAAATTTGTTGGTGTGACATTTTAATTTTTTTTTTTTTAAAGCGTAGCCATGTAATTGAAAAAATGAGATTGTAATGAGCTTGAATATAACACAAAAATTAACAGTGTAAACATTTGAACCTAGGTTTTGAAATTTGAAAAGTAGAGAGATTCTTGGAAATGAAAATTCAAAGACTAATTTTCAAATAGTACAGTGACTTATGACATATTTTAACCGAATATCTTTCATTTATTTTATTTTATTTTTTAATATTATGTTATACCATATAGATTTTATGTTTAAAATTTGAAATATTCTTTTTACATTTATTAAAGAATTAATGATATTTCATACGTTATTTAAGTAATATTCTAAACAAAATTTAGTATTTAAATTTAGTATTTAATTTTTTTAATTATTAAATTTTTAGCACTTAATTTTTAGTATTACAACTTATATTTTTATATAAAAGAGAAAGGATTGCATGAAACTGATATTCCACATCATCTCTATCCCTTTCCAATAGGAGAATGACAAATCAAATTTTTTTCTCCTGATTTTCTGCTTTTTTACTCCTGAAAAAATTCAAATTCAACTAAAAATGCTAAAAATTGGGAGAAAAATCTGATTTGTCATTTTCCTATTGAAAAGGGATAGGAATGACGTGAAATCACAGTTTTATATAAATTCCTTCTCATAAAGAGAGTTGTCATGATTACTTTTCACTCTTTTTTTTTCTTTTTAAATCAAAGGGTTAATTACATAGTATTGGAAAATCAATTATAATTAGATGTTTGATTTGATATATAAAAACAGTAGATTCAGTATGCAATTTGATATGTCAATTTTGATTCGGTTTAATTAGGGATAAATCTCAAAATTATATATGAAATTTAGTTTAATGTGCAATTGTATACACGAAATTTTGATTTGATTTAATTTTCGAAAATTATTAATATAATTATTGATATAGCATCATTTTATGTTTATATATTATATTTGTAAATAATTATATCTATTCAATATAAAAATATATTGATGTATTTATTTCTTTAAATGTGTATGATTGAATCAAAATTAAAGTTTTAAATATATATTTGAACCACAAATCAAAGTTTAACGTGTATAACTGCACCAAATTAAAGTTCATGTATATAATTGTAAATTAAATTAAAATTCATGTATAATTTTGAGATTTATATTGTGTAATTATACACATAAATTTTTTATTATGGTTCAAATATATACTTGAAATTTTGATTTTAATCCTATCATACACATTTAAATAAATAAACACATCAATTTATTTTTACATTAGATAAATATAATTATTTGCATATGCAACATTTAAACGAAAAATTGTGTTGTATTAATAATAGTGTTGGTAATTTATGAAAATTAAATCAAATCAAAATTTTATTTATAAATTAAACAAAATTATAGTTTATATATAATATTACACATTAGACTAAAAGACATACGTAATTTTAACATTTATCCCATATAATAATTGAAAAATGAGATTACAATAAAGATTTATTATTAGATATATTGTCGGTGAAAAATAAAAAAAAATTGCATTAGTAGGATTATAAAAATAAATGGGACACTTGTTGTTGCTTGCTTGTGAATTTTTTTTACAGGTATCTGATAATAATCCTTATAATAAAATTTTGAATTCATATAATATGCATTAATTGTATTTTAAATAATTTTATACACAATTGATAAATTAGATAATTACATATCATTAAAAATGAGATTTTTTTAAATTTATTTTTGAAAACTGTTGATTATGCGTCATTATCTAATTTACTGAAATTAAATGCTATTAGTATATGAATTATCAACCCTAAAATTATGAGTGAAAATGGATGAATGTGTCATCATCTAATTGCAGGCATTTAGTTCCAAGACAATGAATGGGGCATTGACGTACATTTTAATAGAGGTTGTAAAAGCAAACCCAGATGTAACATACGGGATTTTGCTTAAAAATATTTTGGAAAGAATTGACAAGGCCAACGAGCGAGGATGTGTGGGTGGTTCTGGCATTTTGAGCCGAATTTTTGGTCCCAATATCACACAGGTAATTTATTACCCCAGTCTCTTCCTAATCATTAATATTTTTATCTTGAAAAAAATTAAATCCAAATAAAAATTATAAAATTTAGAATAAAATTGTTGATGTAGCATTAAATATCCTTATTCTATACAACCCTTTTTCATTTGCAAGGTTCTGTCAATAAAATAATTAACCTCTTGTATATTTTACATAGATTTGTCAATGGACAAGTTGGGTTTCTGTCGGATTTAAATCTTTGAAATTTTTAGGTTATTTTAAATTTTGTTATTTAAATTTGTGATTAGGGTCGGGTCATTTAAGCTATATTTGGTTGGAGTATTATTTTTCCACATATTTTAGTTATTTGTAGCCACTCACATGACTTATTTGTGACAAAGAGAAAGAAAACTTTTCATTTATTTTGAAGAGGTTTTATTTTTTAATTTATTTATCTTTTAATAGCATGTTTAGATTGGTATTAATTATGTTTTTTATTTTATGTCTCACTATTTTAGAACATGTGTTAAATAATTTTTTTCTCACTTTAGGTTTTGGTCATTTTGGATTTGAATCATTCCGGATTGAGGTCATTTTTTAGTTCAGATTGTTGTTTTTGTATGATTAAATTGAATAAGGCTAGAGGATTGAAGTTGATGAAATCAAATTTCCATAGTAAACTCAAAACTTTGTGATTTTTCTTTTTTTTTTTACAGAAACCTTTACTTTCAGCTTCTGAACAGTTCAACATTTACGAGACCCAATTTAAACTTTAAGTGTGTGTATATATATCAACAATTGAAGTAACATCAGCCATGGGATCAATGGGAGGAGCTATCTTTTGAGGGCTGAAGGTTTCATTAATTGTGGATATGTATATATAGGTTATAGCCTTTGGACACTAAAATCTTTGTTCATCTAACATGTACATAAGGAAATAAAAACTTCTGGAAAGGAACATCTTTCTTTTTCATTTTATTATTATCATCATTATTATTATAGAAATAAATAGGTTAAAAGGTAAAGCTAGAAATATTTGTTAAATGATTAGAATTGAAGTATAAATTTTTAAAGGATGGTCATTTTATCATTTTTAAATTGTTCCAGGTTGAATTATTTGATTCATTGTGAAAATTTTATTAGAAGAAAGGAAGATTAAAGAACGTAAATAATATATTTATTTCTTATTTATATAGTTAAAATTAATAAAAGAAAGGAATTTTAACTCTCTCTTTTTTATTTGATTAAATTGTGGAAATGAAAGAAAATGATTTATTTTAAATTATTTTTTCTATTTTAACTTAGTTTAATTAGCAAGGTTAAAAGTTTAATTTTGTGTTTGATTTAATTTAATTTTTATAAACTACTAATGTAATTATTGATAAAGTATCATTCACGTTTATATGTTATTTGTGAAAATTAAATAGAATAATAAACAACTGTTTTTGAAAGACTAGTAGGTTTATCAACTTTTTTCTCAAAAAAAATTAAAAGCGATACAACAAAAATCTAAAAAAAAAAGAAATTAAGAGTGATACGTTAAAAGAAACCTAAAAGAATTTAAAATTAAAATGGAAGAAAGAAGAAAACTATGTGAAAAAAATTAAATGAAATAAAATTATAAGTAGCTCAATTAGAAAATAAAAAAATTTATCCAACTCAATGGCTTGAGGTCATTTCTTACCAAATATTGCTCAATGGTTTTCCTACAAGTAGGCCTGAGACAAGGTGATCCACAGTCAGCTTACTTTTTTGTTTTATGTCAAAATATTTTGTGGGTTATGAGTAGTAAAGCAGAAAGAGAGGGTCAAATTGAAGGTTTCAAAGTGGGTAGGAGAAGTATACCGATATCCCATCTTCTTTTTGGTTTCAAAATGAGTCATGTCATGGGGATTTTGGAACAATATTACACTTTATCTGGAATGCGAATCAATTACAACAAATCAAAGCTTAAAATCACCAACAACTATCACCCAGATCTTAAAACAATGTATACTTTATGTAAAGACAATTAGAGAAAGTAAATATTTGGGGATGGAATTAGGACTCATAATAATAATAATAATACAAAGTAAATTCTTTCCACCAACAATTGATACAATGGAGTTAAAAGTTATTGTCGTGGAAATCAAAATTATTGGACTAAGGAAGGAAATAACCCTGATTAAATCGGTGCTTTCTAGTGCACCTATCTATCAGTTATCTTGTTTCCAAGCCTCAAGGAAAATTTGTGATAAAATGGATCAAGTTGTGAGGAATTTCTCGTTGGGAGATAATCAAACAAGAGAAAGTTACATTTTATTAACTAGAAAAATAAGTTCTAACAAATCCTCTAGTGGACTCGGGATAAGGAATATGCAAGTGATGAATAGAGCACTTTTGGCCAAACTTGCATGGAGATTTGTTAATAGACAAAATTAGCTTATTCAAGAAGCTTAGGTCCAGAAGTATTGCACAAGGGAAAGTTTCCTTCAAACAAAAATGAGAATATGTGACTCCTGAGCCTAGAAGAGCATTCTAGTGGGTAAGGAGTTGATCAGAGACAATACATCATGGCAAAATGTAAGTGGATGGAATTCTATCAATGATGGAGACTATCTCAATCAGGTAAGAAACGAAAATTTACTTGGGAACTTTGGTTGGCTCTTACTAAATGATCTTGAGCCCTTAATTGAAGGACCTCCAAAACTGAAGTGGATTCACACAAAATGTAGTGAGTTCTCTATTAAATCTTCCTACTTTCGAGCCTTAAATGAGCAAGTAAGGAATTCAAACATGTCTAGTCAAGAAGTTCCAGAAAAGGTTTGGAAATTCTTTTAGTCCATCAAACTTCCATATAAGGTGATAGGTTTTGGGGGAAATTTTGAATGATGCCCTATCGTGTAAATTTGCTATCAATAAGAGAATAAACACCATGGACACAACTTTATGTCAATGTGATTGGCAGGATGAAAACCACCTATTTTGGGAATGCACGTTTGTCAGAGCAGTTTCATTTGGATCAGAGTTTAGTTTCCGCACTTTAGATTTGAATTTGCAGTCAATCAGACGATAGATAATACAGAATATGGATTAGGCAAGAGTTGTCACACCCGATTCTCACTAAGGACCCAAATTTAAAAAAGAGACGGGGATAATTGAATAAAAATAGAAGTTAGCGGACTCTACTGGGAAATTATAGAAATTTTGTGATTGTTGGGAAATTAGTTGAGTTTCAAATCTGGTTTGATTAAGATGGAATTGGCTGGTTCCATAGTGGGAAACACAATGATTGTTGATGGATAGTCATTTGAGCTATGGAGACCGTGCAAGAGGAGTTATAAATTTGGGTAAAAAGGGATATTCCTGTTAAAGGAATTTTTCTCAGTTTTGTTTGTAATTTTTTTTCCTCTGTGTCGTCTTTTTTGGTTGTTCTGAAGAAGAGAAAAATTTGGGGGAGCTCTACATGGAGCAGTAGTCGTGAGATTTGAAGTCTGAAAGTAGAGAATTTGAGAAACTGATAAGCCTTCTTGTCTTTCTGTACTCGTGAAATTAAAAGATGAATAAGAGTAACGATTTCCTAATAAGTTTTTGTAAAAAAATTATGGGTTTTAAGGTTAGAATGCCTTCGATTTAACCGATATATGGTTGGCGTACTTAGTTGCCAAGACGATAGAGGCTCTGGCATTTGGAAAAACTAAGCTAACGAGGATGAAGGAGTTCAGGTGAGACTCTATGCTCTGTCCTTGGGTATAATTGACAATGCACTATTTGAATGGTCTATGTTTGAGTTTGTTCTGAGTTTGTATGAAATTGTTCTTGTGTATGGAAGTGGTAAACAAGCATGTTGAGTATGAATAATATCGTGTATATGTGTACATTGGGTGTTAAATGTATATGAATTGACTAATTAATCAATTGCGTCTTGTATGGTATAGTAATAAGTGTAATGACTTGAGTGGCATTGTATGCGGAGTAATGAAGGAGTTACATCGACGAGTTAGTGAAGATAGGAAAAATTGGCGTAATGGAGAAATGGGCAGATTGAAATGGAGATTCAAGGGAGTTTGGGCGGCATCGTGGAATGGTATCTACTGGCTCACTAGAGCGGCACCATGATGACGGTCTATCGACTCTATGGAGCGACATCGCGACCACGGTTCTCGACTAATCCTTTGGGGCGACATCGTATAAATGATTTATAGGTCATTCAGGGTGACACATCGGAAGAGGTTCATTGATTCCTCGGAATCGAAAGTCCTCCAGGACAATAAACATAAGATCATATTGTGTAAGACCATAACTGGGCTATGGCAACATATGGAGTCCGCTAGGACAATAAACATGAGATCATATTGTGTAAGACCATAGGCTATGAAGACATATGGAGTCTGCCAAGAGATAAACATAGGATCACATTGTGTAAGACCATAGATGAGCTATGGCAACAAATGAAGTTTGCCAGGATGGTGAACCAAGAAGCTGACAGGGCACAAAAAGGGAAATCACAATATAACTTGCGTGGCAAGTAGCATAATAAGATGATCGTGGCACATCTGAGAATGAGGGTAAACGGAATGGTAAGAGAATCTGCCAAACAGTAAAGATAAGAAAGTTGGTATAAGATAAAAAAAAAATCTGCCTTTTTTTTTTAATGTCATTTTCCCTATTTTGCTATCATTTTACTATTATGTTACTACTATTTTATTGTAATTGTTTGGATATTGTATAAAACTTATTTTATTGTTAATTTTGTTATTATTTTCAAGGCATTTGTTAACTTTGTTATTATTTTAGAGACATTTGTTTGTTAAGTTACATCTATCTTAGTGTTATTTAAGTATACATATTTTTAAAATTTTATTTTCAATTTATTGGGAAATATTTATTTTGATGTTTCTAGTATTTTTGATGTATTATATATATTTAAAAATTATATAAAAATATTAAAAAAATTAATAAGGGCGAGCCGGGTCGAGCCCGAGTTTTAGCATTTTTATCTAGGTCAGGCTTGAGCAAAATTTTAGGCCAAATTTTTTTTGTCGGGCCAAACTCAGGACTAACAAATAGGCCTAAATTTTTAGTCAAGCCCAGCCCAGCCCGGCTATAAGCATGCCTATTAATAAAAGTTAAACATTTTCTAAAAAAGAAAAAGAAATTGGAGCAGCTAATACAAAATCATAGATTTCGGTTGGATACTCCAAGTCTAAACCGCACATCATAAAATCGGCTTATGACCTAAGCGATTAAGGGCATCTCCTAGCTTATTACTTACCCAAGCCATAATTTAATATACTAGGAAATGACCTAAGCGATTAATGCCCTCATCTATGCTTAACTACATATAACTTATGTCCATCCAATTCCTTATTGCCACACCTGTCAATTCATTTGCTTTCTCTTTGCACTGTGATTTGCAGCTTCTAATTTTTAGAGCGTTTTGATTATAGTTATTTAAGCATTAAATTTCTAACTGGAATTAATTACACACGCTATATTATGTTTACACTTTCATTTTGGTCACTCGAAAAATATTCTTTTTAAGTGTTGATTGTAAAGGTGTTCTTAGATCAGGTCAGGCTGGGTTTGGGTCGAGCACAACTACAAATTTAGGCCCATTTGTTAGGCCCGAGCTCGGCTTAGCCCAAAAAATGGGCTTAAAATTTTGCCCAAACCCGACCCAGATAAAAATGTTAAAATTCAGGTCCGACCTGTCCCGCCCATATTATTTTTTCATATTTTTTATATAATTATTAAATATATATAATACATCAAAAATACTAAAAATATCAAAATAAATATTTCCTAACAAATTGAAAATAAAATTTTAAAAATATGGATACTTAAATAACACTAAGATAGATACAACTTAACAAGCAAATGCCTCTAAAATAATAACAAAATTAACAAATGCCTTTAAAATAATAACAAAATTAACAATAAAATAAGTTGTATACAATATCCAAACAATTACAACAAAATAGTAGCAATATAATAATAAAATAGTAGCAAAATAGGGAGAAAACAACAAGAAAATAACATTTAAAAGCAAAAAAAATGTAGATTTTTTTGTCCTTTAGTGAATTTGGGCTGGGCTAAGCCTGGGCCAAAAATATCTTACTCGAGGCCCAGTCTATTTTTTAAACGGGCCTTATTTTATGTCCAAGCCTATTTTTTGAGCCTATATTTTTGTCCAAACCCTCCCACATTTCGGGCCGGGCCGGATGACCCAACCCATGAACAGGTCTAGTTGATTGGGGTAAAAAAGTAAATCAACGATTAAAATGAAAAAGTGGTAGAAACTAAAATAATAGAAAAAAAATCATCAAATTGTACTTGTTTATCACATTGCCTAAAATTCTAAATTTGGATTTTGAAACATAATTTTGTTTTAAATATTAAGATTCAAAGTTATAGTAGCAAATTGGTTTACATTATCAATAGATAAAAATATTTTAACAATTTATTTAATTTATTTTAATGTTTTGAAATTATTTTCGAAAACTATCAAAGAAAATTATTGTCTTTATTAGTTGTCTAGAAATCCAATTTTTTTATTATATTATTTTGAATCTTTCACGGAAAATTATTGTCTTTATTAGTTGTCTAGAAACCCAATTTTTTTATTATATTATTTTGAATCTTTCACGCTAAGCTAAAAGCAAATAAAAATTCTTAGAATTAATTAAATTAATTAATTTTATCTTTCACGCCAAAAAAAACTCATAATTTTTTTAATCATTGCTTTACTCAAACGAATAATAAACAATTAATTTAATTAATTGCAAAGTGTTTTTTCTTTACTCTTAACTTAGTATGGAAGATTCAAGATTATATAATCAAAAGAATTTTAAGTTTTGTAGACAAATATTAAATATGAATTATTTGAGTTGATTTCATTAAGGAAGATTTGGAAATATAAAATTTAAAAGGAGATTAAATTAATTAATTTTAATATTAGAGTAACATGCCGGTTAACATTGTCAATAGATAAAAACAAATTCAACAATCTATTCAATTTATTTTGATTTTTTGAAATTTAAATTTTCAATATTAAAAAAAAAAAGAAATTTAGAATTTCAGCAATGGGATAAACAAGTACAATTTGACAAATTTTTGGTATTATTTTAGCTTTTGCCACTTTTTCAGTTTAATCCTTGATTATTATTTTTACCCAAATCAATCCTTAGAAAAATATTTTTAGGTGACCAAAATGAAAATGACCTAAAAGTTGGGTGACCAAAATGAAAGTGTAAACATGATGTGGCGTGTACAATAAATCGTCACTAGAGATTTAATACTTGGGTGATTAAAATTAAAGCGCCCTAAAAGTTGAGTGCCCAAATTGCAAGTATTTCATTCTAGTCCCAAAATGAAAGTGCTCTAAAAGCTGGGTGACCAACTAAGTAGTTTACGCTTTTATACATCAACGGTTAATTTTCACTTTGGGTACTTATTTGTTTTTATTTGTTTGGATATGTATCTTTTTCTTGAATATTTATGTACTCTTAATTTTTTTTAATTTACTTATGTAAAATGATTTCTTATACAACTTTATATTAATTGAAATATACTACTTGAAAAATTTATTCAGAGTGACATAATTATCACTAATTTACATACTAAAAACAAGACATAATTATCACTGAGAATATAGTTTATAATTATATTGAAATATTATTAATATTTATCAATTTTCACAAGGTTAATATTTGCAAATAAAGAACTTAAGAAACTTGTTTATTTAAATTTTTTAAAAATATTTACTAATTAATTTCCATAATGTTTTAGTTCCTCAGTAATAGTATTTTATTTCAATAATTTTACCCAATAAAGACTAAAGTATTATAAACAAATAAATATTTAACAATAAAATGCGTCATGCATTTATTTGTTATTTTACATATATCAGCTTGCCTTCAACTATCAACTAAGTTTTACCAAACACTTTCAAATAAGATTGATAGAATCAGCCCATTGCCAAATCAAGGACGAATAGCATAATTAAAGCAAAACAGTGACCAAAGTAGTGTCCGTTACCGAAATCAACGAACATGGCACTAACAATACCTGTTATACTGGCATACTCGTATGCACGTGTCCTACCCACCACCCCCTTCTCATCTCTCTCATATCAACACTGGCTGTTTCCCCCATAATTCCTACTCTCTCTATATTTTTCAGTTTTTTTTAATTGGTTTTAGTATTTAGTTTTTCAGATGATGAGAGTAAAGGGTATTGTTCAAACATTATTATTAAATAGATTGTGGGAAAATGGAGGGATGTTTGATTGGTGGGATGAGATTGATAAATCCCAGGAATGCCAAAGATTCATTTTCCATTTATTGGCCGTTTCTTATGCTTTTGTTTCATTTGGTGCTCTGGTATTCTTCCCTTTTTTGTTTCTTCATCTGCATTTTTCATGTTTTCCACTGGGGATTTCGTTTCAAAGAACAGGGACTTTTAATGAAACATCAAATGAAAATATGAAACCCTTCAATGATTTAATGAATGGTTTTAGGAGGTAAAGGTTGTGTATGGATGGAATTTGATGTTAATGTCTACTCCACATTGGTGAATTATCATCAAAAAAGTTATATTTATGCCAATAAGGTCTTGGTTATGTTGGATGAGTTGATTCTGATTCTAATTGCTGCAAATTTTATTATTTATTATTTATTATTTACGATCTGTATTGTCATTGTACTTGTAAACTTTATAATGCATGGTATCAAATCAAAATTACTTAGGTACAACTTTACCGGATTCAACAACGAGTGCCGGAGTACGGGTGGACGACCCAAAAGGTTTTCCACTTGATGAACTTCGTTGTGAATGGATGTAAGACTTGTGTGTTATAATCTCTCATAGTTCTGCAACTAGCTGTTTTATAGCGTTGCTAAAATAAATCATTGCACGCCATTTTAACAGTGAGGGCTGTTCTTTTCGGTTTCTACAAGACTGCGTTTCTCGTTAAATCCAAGGTATGCGTCGTTGTTTAGAGTCGATATCCGGCTTTTTACATGTGAAAAGAGCATTTTGATAGCATGGCCATGTAATCTCTAGACTTTCATAACAATGGCTGCCATATGAATCCAACAGTTCATATTGTTTAAATCACGATTCCGGTATTCCGAAATGTGTAGAGTTAGTTATAATTCGGGTCACCTGAAGCAATAGTTGTTATGTTAACGATATCATCTTAGTTGAGCTTCATTGCCTTAATTATGACATCGATCCGTATACAGGCACTCGAAATGGTGCTTCTGGATCTTCCAAATCTTCTATTCTTTTCGACATATATGTTGCTTGTTCTTTTCTGGGCTGAGATATATTACCAGGTAGATAACTATCCCTTGCTACGTCAACATAATCGCATAATTTGATTACACTGCTAATTTGATGCTAACGGATTCTTCTTTTTATTTTCGTTTCTTAGGCAAGAAGTCTTCCCATTAATAAACTTAGGCCTGCATACTATAGCATCAACGGATTTATGTACTTTGCTCAGGTAAAAGTAAGAATGTAATTGCTCATCAGCTAGGCTTATAGTGATTCGGATTCTCAATGCATTTAAAGAAGCCTAATGGTTTTCTATGCTAACAGGCATGCATATGGATTTCAGTACGATTAAGTCATAGCCCGATTGCCATCGAATTTGCTAGACTCTTCATTTCAGGTATGTTTTTTCTGTTTTGCATTGCATCTGCATTTTCCGATGCTATAATGTAGTTTGAGTAATCGTTTTTATGAAGTTATCAAATGGAATAGCTTCCGAAGAAGTAATGGACATATTTCGAGTTTTAAGTGACTTAAAAAGGTGCTGGATTAGTGTATTTGCATTTGCATTTTGCAGTTATTTCACTCTGCGCTGCATTTGGATTCATTCTATATGGCGGGAGGTAAGAGTCGATATCGACCCTACAACAGATTTTAGGTTTCGTTCCTTCTTTAATCGCTTCTCTGTCGTTTTACGTCGTTAGGTTGTTCTTCATGTTGAGACGCTTCCCGATCGAATCCAGAGGTCGTCAAAAGAAGCTGTTCGAGGTTTGTTAACTTGTAATTATAAAGACTTTGATATCCTTTCAAACCATTTATCCTCATTCGATGTGTTTTTCTATGGCAGGTTGGCTTTGTAACAGGGATATGTTGTGCTTGTTTCCTGCTAAGATGCTTCATGGTAAGCCATGCTCAATAAAAAATAAATCATAAAAGTTGCATATACGTAACGAAAACCGTTTTCTGTCGGTTCTGTTTTGCAGGTTATGGCCTCTGTATTTGACAAGAATGCCGATGTCGATGTTCTGTATCATCCACTCCTAAATCTTATCTACTACATGGTACATATGATTTCTCGACTTTGCGACTCTTTTATTCATGCTACAATTAGATTGTAATGCAATGTGAATATTTGCGAGTTTTCTAACGGTATTTCCATCTATTATTTTTGTTCCGATAGTTGGTAGAGATTCTACCGTCAGCATTGGTGTTGTTTATCCTTCGGAAATTGCCCCCGAAGAGAGTTTCTGATCAGTACTATCCCATTAGATGAAGAGCTGAATGCAGTTCGTAATCTGAAACTTGAAAAGGTTAAATGCAATGCAAAGGAAATTTATGTGGGAGCTACCCTGCCACTGCCTTCATCCATGCTCTTAAACCTTCCTCAATGCCGAAACGACTTAACATTTCTCTATGTACATTGTTTTTCCCGAAATCCACTTCTTTAAATTGGCAAAACTTGTTACATTAAAAAATAAGTGACGTGACTGAAGCACAAGTGAAATGATCTACTGACATCATATACGTCGTATATTTTGACTTACTGATAATCTTCAAGGGTAATGGATGGATTAAATAAGTGAATTGAGTTTTTAAAATTAAAAAAATAAGAAGAAACGAATATTGTGTTTTTACCTTATAGCGAGTAACTTCTAATCCTACCCTCGTCAAATAGATAAATAAAAGAGAAGAGATTAATAAGAGGGAAACGATTCTAATCAAGTAATGAAAAAAATTAAAAATACAAAAGAACAATAAGAGAATAAAACCATTTAGTTGATCAAATGAGGTTCTAATTATTTTTAAAAAAAATAATTTAGCATCAAATAAAAATAAAATAAAATAAAATAATTCATAAAAAATACTTAATAGAATGGGTTGATCAAAATCTGAAAATAAACCAAAAAAGAAAAGAAGAGAAGAAAGATTTGAACAGAAATTAAGCACACAAAGGGAATCAGTAAGTACATATTAATATCTAAAATGTCACTCATAACCCCTTCCTCTCAACAGATTTTAACACTAAATCTCCCATGAAACAACCAATAAAATACTACTCTAACCCTTTTCTGAGTTAAGAAATTTATATGGGATTAAAGTCACTATTTAACCTGACAAACAAAAGTAAAAAACGGATTTCACACGTCACCTAAAAACAAACATACAATCAATGTACGTTAGATGGCTATATTTACAGACACAACGGAAGTTAAAACCCTTCGTAATGCTGCAATGAAAGCTGTCGTACCGGTTTCTGTACAGTTTGGATAGGGCAAAGGTTCGAAGGACCTTATTCGAATGCAATCGACATGAAATTTTCGTCATCTAAAAGAGACTCGATATCAATAAAGTCTTCATCACCGTCTCCTTCACCCTCACCTGCTTCTTCTGTACTGCTCAGAACCATATCACAAGCCTGTAAAACAATATCTCAAAAATAGTCGGTCTTTTGATAAAATATCAAGGTAAAAAATAGAACTGGTGAGCACAGAGTTTGTTTGAACCACCTTTTTACAATCAAAATTACGGCATACAATCGGAAGAATATAAAATTGGTATTATAAAACTAGCAATTAGACCTGCAAATTGGCGAGAAGGTTTGTTTTGGATTAGACCAATCTAGATTGTGTCAATTCGAGTTCTAAAATTTTCAGGTCATTTCATGCTCAAGTTGTTTTGGGTTAAAGATAATTTGGACTTGAAGCTTGGTTTTTTGGGTAGGATGCATGTTCAAACTATTTAGGGTTCAAGTCATTCTAGGTTCGGTTCACTTCAAATTACTTGTTTCATTTCAGGTTTGGGTTCAAGCTAGGATGGACAGGTTTGAGTTGTTGACTTTTATGGTCAAATCGATTTTAAATTAGTTTAGGGTTTCGGGTTCAGATCAAAATTGACAGACCTACTTGCAATGATTGGCCAAAAGTAATAAACTTTAGCAAAAGTAGAAATTTATATAAAAGGAAAACAAGATATACCTTGTTCTCACGAATCCCTTGAACCAAGGTCAGCAGCCTCCGATATTGACCTCGTCCTTCAGGATTCTGAGCCATGGACTTAACCCTAGTAAGTGCCTTTTGCAGCCTTTCCTCAGTTTGTTTCCTTCCTTCCTTAAGAAAATCATAATCATCCTCTTTCGAGGGCGTGCACTGTGGATCAGGTTCCTTGGTAATTGCATCTCGTCGAAATCCTCGCAAACCACTTCCTTTACGTCTCCACCGTAGAATAACTTTCTCCAGAATACCCACCGACCAGACAATTGTTCTATACTGTTTCCTCACCTGGTGTCCTCTAACATGGGCCTTCATACCATAAAATATTTCAAATAAATATTAAAATTCAAGACTTAAAAGTTCGGAGGTAAATAATACATCAACAGATCCTTAAACTAACAGAGACCCAAAACCCTTTTATGTTCTTGTCTCTTAAAGAAGTCGGGTAAAAAAAACTGCCTAGGAAATGCCTCGTACATCAGATTATGAAATAAACCTTTTCCAGGGAAAAAGTTAAGAGAAGATAAAGGAAAAGATCAACCAAGAAAGTAAGCCATCAGCAAAGACAAAAGCAGAGCAACAAACCTGGATTTTGACAATTCTTTGCCGGATCAATAAGAATTCTTTTCTTTTCTTCCAACCACGGTACTTTTTCTGGATTTGTGTTGCAGCAGCATGAGCCACCCCATCAATATGCAATGGCCTGCGTGCCTTAGCAGTTAGAAGTGAAATAGCATGCTCATCTGACACACCATCACCAGACTCACTCAATTGTTTCCGCTGGAAGGATTGCATCCTGAACATTTGATGTATACGATCGGCAGCTTGTGTGGCATTGCATACGGCAGTAAGTGAGTCTTTCAATGACAGTATGTCATCACTATCAAATACAGGAGTTGCTATTCGGTCTGAAACTGTTTGTACAGCTTCCTTTTGATCATTCATTGTGAGATTAGAAAGGAAACTAGTCAAGGAAGATTCAGCAAGAAAACCAGAAATTCCTTTGTGCCCATTGCCAGAAGCCAAGTCTGCAGGAGGTCTGCCCAAAGGAAATTCTGGAGTGGGGTCTGTAACGGCTCCCGCCGCTGCTCCCAGGGACACTAGAATAGCAACTGTTTGCTCTCTGAATTTTGCAAAAAAGATTTGAACACACAACAAAGCCACATAAGTTTTGCACCTAATACAGCATTTACTTGTCAAAATCCAAGAAATTAATGCTACTATTTACACCTAGGATGTTGCCAAATGATTTCATAACCAAAGTACATATTCAAATTACTGCCAATTCAGTGAGAAATTTGACAGATTATAAATTGAAAACTCTAGGTGCATATAACAGAAACTAGTTTAGAGGTCCTTGCCTGCCACAGAAAGCAGCCCAGTGCAATGCAGTCCATCCATTTGCATCACGAAAATTTATACTAACTCCAGCAGTAACAGTAGGTTTTATTGCCCAATCGTAACCAAGTGCAGCAGCTAAGTGTAGTACACCTTGACCCTTCTCATCTAATACATTCGGCCCCTTACCATCTTCCATTATTTTGTGAAGTAGCCATGAGTACAACTTCTCTTTCATCAATTTCTGAAGGAGGCAGTCCTTTTCTTTATGTTGAGACACATCCTTATCAGATGAGGGATCTACAATCCGGTGGCATTCCTCTTCCTCTCTCATTGATATAATTTTAGTAATTAAGTCTCGCTTCTCCCTAACACCTTCAGAATGATGATTAGGATAATTGGAAGATTTCAGAGAAAGTAACCTCTCGAATCGCATCAGCATTTCTCTTGAAGCAATATCATAGATATCCAAAATGTTTATATCTTTAGTGAATCCTGCTCGATAGTCAAATTCTCGGACTTCGCTACAAGCTAACCTGTTGGAACACGTAACATAAAAAGGGACTTGCCCAACACTGTGAGGTGGAGCATAACAAGAAAGAATGCCATCTGCAATGACCTCAGCTGAAACCTCCACTTCCCCAAACATACATGACCAGTTATATTTTGCTACTTGCTCTTGCCTCCTCAAATATGTTCCAATAATCAACACCTGTTTCATTATGAAGAAAATAAGAAACGGAAAACACAAGAAATAAAAAAACTCAAAAGCTGAATAGACATTTAAAGATAACAATATGTGCTTGTGTAATACACATACATATATGTGTCTGTGTAACAATTAAACCTAAGAGAAAGAGATTTAAAACATTATTAAATGAAACCATTGAGAACTTCAAGCAATTAACATGTTAAGGCTATGCACACAAATAAGTACCAGGGCATAATCAGTAAAGTTGAAGAATGCACAAGAAATAAAAACATGACAAATTATCGATTTTCAGTAAGAAAGCAGGTAGGAAAAGGCCAAGAGAATAAGCAAGTAGATAACTAAAATCTTCATTATGATAGTTGCAGCAGAAACTTAACTTTACAGATTCCACAAAAAATTTAATACCTCAGTTTCTAAGTCTATGTAAGCCCACTTTGGTGAAAAATCAACTATGCTGAAGAGTTGGTCATGGGAGAGAGAAGGGCTCAAAGAAGCATCATCCGATACATTTCCACACTCAACAGTGCTCCAGGCAATACCAGATGAGGATTGCATCTGCAGATTATCTACTTCTCCAAGTTCTTTAGTAACCCATCGTGAAAAACTGTCAACTTTCTTCAAGCTTTCTTCACCATCAAGTAATGATTTTTTCAGAGATAAAGCATAGTTGACATTTCCATCCAAATGCATATCATTATCAGGATATGTTCTCATGACAGAATGGGAATCTGCATTGATAATCTGCATTTGAAGGTTTTTATGCAGAGGCTGGTCGTTGAAAACACCATGGCCGGAAAATTCCTCAAAAGTGTTTTGAAATTCATGAGCATTTTGCTCAAATAACTTAGAATCAAACGGCAAATCAAAATTTGAAGATGGATCCATGGACCATTTAGGCAGCTCTAAGGCATTGTCAGCCAAAGGAGTCTGAAAGATGTACTTGAATTAGAACATCTATAAATCATGATTTCGACAAAAGATCCAAATAAGACCAAACATCAAAAGTACAGAAAGAGAAAACCAATCTATTAAGAGAAGTTTTGAAATTCATGAGCATTTTGCTCAAATAACTTAGAATCAAACGGCAAATCAAAATTTGAAGATGGACCCATGGACCATTTAGGCAGCTCTAAGGCATTGTCAGCCAAAGGAGTCTGAAAGATGTACTTGAATTAGAACATCTATAAATCATGATTTCGACAAAAGATCCAAATAAGACCAAACATCAAAAGTACAGAAAGAGAAAACCAATCTATTAAGAGAAGTTTGGTTAAATTTTTGATATTTTCTGACTACATACTCTTGTTATTACTTGTAATCAATCCTTTAGGCATTACACATCAGAAAAAAACTCAAAAGTTGACAGTTCTCTGTAACTGTCTAAGTTTCAATAAACTCTGACACGATTCAATTCTGTATGCTTAATAAAGAAAGGAAAGTGAAAAGAATACCAGTTTCTGGCATTAGTTCAAAATTAGATAAAACATTTAGCATTAGAAATTATAAAGAAACCACATGCATTTAAAAATTCAGCATTTAGCCTCACACAATTTCTACATAATATAATAGATAATATACAGAAAAAAATAAATTATTACAAATAGTACACTTTTAAGAGTAAATATCAATCTTAAAGTCTCAATCTCAAATTTATGAGCATGACATAGAAATTAAATGATTTAGGCCTACAAAATGCAACTACCAAGAATACCTGCCAATGTGGTTGTGTAGGCAAAGGATTTCCAAACTCCCCGCCAGCACTCTCGACAGCTAATAGCTTGCCTTTCATCATGGTTTCTTGTTGCAGGCTGATGCTAATAGTATCAGGTTGAGTGGAAGTCAGTGAAGCATTAGAAAATGCATCAGCATATACAGGCACATATGGCTCCAAGCCCTGTTCCCACGATGTCAAACCAAGTGTTCTTTGAGCTTCACTAATGCAAGAGCCGTAATTAGTATCCCCGGTTCTATCTCCATGAAGATGTGAAACTTCAGTTACTCCAGGAATTGATGACTGGCCTTCATGTTCATATTGTAAGAGTTTCAAGTTTGATGCATAAAGCAATTAACAGAAGCAGCCTGATAAAAACAAAATCATAAAAAACAATGCTTACCTTGAATGGGGTGTGGAGAATAATGATTTAAAAAGCCAGGATCCAACTTGTCCATCACAGTAGCATTTCCTATTTGGGGCGATGTACAGACTCTAGAACTTGCTTGGCAACTATCCTCTGCATGATATCTCACATAAGTTGCATTGAGTTTGCATGCATAATGAGAGAGGACATATGGCAACTTAATACCATTACACTATTTTGGCAGAAGGATATGAATATGACAGCACAGGAAAAAAAATTTACCAGAATCAGCGTCTTCATATAAGGAAGTTAAACTCGTTATTGAACATGCTGAATTCGCATGGGCAGAAGGTTCTTTTGCATGAGTAACAGAATTGCTAGAAGTCAAAAGACTGCTAGTTTGGGAGTTTGATAAATCACTATTCTCTCTTATGCCTCCAATTGTTCTACTACCCTGAAGGAAAGTAACCAATAATGTCTGATCTGAATAAAGGTAACATGAGGAACGATTGACCATTCAAAGGAGCTTAAGAGTGGTCTAGTCGAAATCAATTTGTCACTAAATTAACAACTTTTGTGATAATCAATCAGAATTAATAAAAGAAAAGAGCAATTACCTTAACTTCCAAGTAGTGCACAAAAACTATGTGCATCAAATCCCTACAATAGCAACAAAACCATTCAAACCAAAATTAACAAGGCTTAGAGACTATAAATTTCCAAATACCCAGCCCACCCCAACCAAAAAAAAGTACTATTATTTGAAAAATAAGAGTTCAAAGAAATCAGACTGCCAATAGTCCTAGGAGGGTTCCATATATCGCAGAACTCAGAGTAAAGTTGCATTATTTGCTAATAAAGTATTGATTGTAAATTTCTCAGGCCAAAAAATCTGATAAAGCAATTCAAATATTGACTTCCCAACTTGCTTTACAAGTCAATGTAAGCAAAGATTATGCAACAATCATTGTGACAGACTCTAGACAAGATGAATATCTGTTACACAAATTCCCGCATTGACAACCAGTAGAGGTTTCTATGGAAATCTGACATGTATTACATGGGAAATAAGGCCCAGGCATAAACAAATTATTGAACACAGTTAATTTGATATTACTTTATGCCCCCATATCTGGGATCCATGGAAGTACCCTTCTAAGCACTATGGTACTAGCACATAGCTGCAAAGCGAAATATAATTAATTGTAATAAAGAAAAAAACAAAATAAAGAAAGCATGCAGCTATAGGAACATGAACATCCCTATCATTAACCACAAAAATATATCATATATATTAACCCATACGGTTCAAGCATCCAATAGCTGCGCCTCTGAAAGTTCTCATTCTCTTCTCCATGGGCATAGTAGCAATGCAACTTATCAACGCTTCCAACCTAAAATTGCTTTAAAGAAGTTACTCTTAGGTGAAATTTCCGATCGATAAGAGAATCACTGATAAAGACTTCCTGAATTGATAAAATTATATGGCTGCATTGAAGAAAACTTCATATTTCTATTGTTGCAATACTTACCTTCAGCTTCTCATGAGCTTCCTTCACAGTCTTTCCATCTTTTTTCTTCCTCCAATTATGTCCATCCTTCCTAAAGTATCTTAACACCTTTCGATCAAAAAGAAAGAGTGAACCACCTGAAAAGTTTAAGTTCATGTCAATGTCTGGTTGTTTAACCCTAAAATCAACCATAACTTCATTTATAAAATAAATAAATAAACTTTCACGATGATAACGTCCATGTTTAAAGCATTTCTGTGCACCTTTCATGATTAAACAAAAGAAGGTTTTTAGGACTGTAAAGTATAAGAAAGCAAAAATATATATCTATAAAAAAATAAAAGGAAAAAAGGCAAGCAACAACCAAAGCTGACAACAGAACAACATTAATATACTTCTGAAATTATTATTCTTGTATGCTTTTACCAAGCACTTAGTAATCATAATATAATTATGATTATCCACAATAAACATTAATGTTCATACTTGGAGGTCTAGTAGGAGGCTCTGACGTAATATGGAACTTCTGATAATTACAAAGAATTTCACAAATTTCAGCAGGTCTTAACCATCTATGTTGCGCTTCTAGTAAAATCTGTTCAATATCTACAAATCAGGAAACAAAATATAATTAGTAAAAGATTCATTGGCACAAGCAAACACATGACATGGAGAAATAAACCATGAAAAACTTAATCCATATTAAGAGTTCACACCTGTCCAAGAGACAGACCTATTTTAGCAAAAATCTTCATTTGTATTCCAAGAGACAGAGAGACCTATTTTAGCAAAAAGCTTCATCTGTATTATCATTAAATAACATTCCTTACCTATATTCCACTCTCAAAAACTCAAGAAAGTTGGATAATGAAAGATGCTCTAACTCAAACCAAGCAAAATTTTATTTGTTATCCAACTGTTAATTTTACATTGGAGCATTCCAAGTGCTTAAAGAGAGATAAAACTGCAAACTGTTCATAATGCAAATGCTTCTGTCTGCATAACCTAAGGTCACAAGCTTACCTTCCTGTGTTTACAGCAGATTATCAAGGCATGAATTGCTGTATTAATTGATATAAATTACCAGAAACAATCCAGAACCCAGGCATAATCTCTAATTCATTAAGCCTATTTGATAAGAGTTTTTTAGCATTATCTCTTCAAAGCTTTCTAAAGTTATAAAATGTGCTCTTACTTCAAAACCAAAGTTAATTGATTTGAAAATACATTCTACTCTTCAATGCAAGCAGAAGAAAGCTTAAATCATCATTAATTCTATCATCTGACAATCAAACACTAAATCGTCGATTTTCCCATATGATATTAAGTCCTTCAATGCTAACAATTTAACAATTTCTTGCACCCAATCTCAGTAATCAAATTAAGTTATATATCTAGACTTCAGTTGTAAATCATCCACTAAAACAAACACAATCCTAAAGCGGATCAATATAAAATTAACACTAATGACAATAAAGGAATTACGCACAAATTTGAGATTAAAAAAGCATTGATATAGTATGGAAATCTAAACTACCATATCTCTTTAAAGCTTTGTAAAGTTATACAAAGTGTTCTTACTTCAAAACCAAAGTTATCAATATGAAAATGCATTCTACTCTTCAATGCAAGCAGAAGAAAGCTCAAATCATCGTTAATTCTATCACTGGACAATCAAACCCTAAATCATCTATTTCCCGATATGATAATAAGTTCTTCAAAGCTAACAATTAACAATTCCTCCCTCCCAGTCTCAGTAATCAAATTAAGTTATATCTCTATACTCAAACTCCATTTTTCTCAGTAAATAGAATTCAATTATCATCCCTAGGCTTAAACCCCCATAAAACAAACACAATCCTAAAACGGATCAATGTAAAATTAACACTAATGAGAATTACAGAACTACGCGCAAATTTGAGACTAAAAACGCGTGGAAAAGGTACGGAAATCTAAACAAATATATTGTATATAAATATTTCTTTTCTAAAAAGTAGGTGAAAGAGACCGGCAGAAAGCTAACCTAATCGAGGAGCCAAACTGTAGGACGCGCGATCCGCCATGACTAGAAACTTGAACACGAAAAGATCAAGCGATTTGATTTGATTTTTTTTTTCTCTTTTGGAGTTGATTTTTGTTTGATTGTTGAGATAAGCAAAGAACGATAGAGACGAAAGCTGAGAAGAGGTTTTTTCTTTTTCTTTTTTTTTCTTTTTTTTTTTCTCTTTTGCTTCCTTTTGACTGTCTTACTGGGATTTTTATTTTTAAGTATATTATTTATGTGTATATGTGGAGCTGAGTGAGACTTTAGGAAATGTTTTATTCATAAAATTGACCCCTAAATTATAATAAAATTTTCAGATTGATCCCTTTTACTTAAGTATTTAAAGTTTTTTTATCGATTTCGTATATATAAACCAATAAGAACATGATAAATGAAATATTCTTGTTGAATGTCATATACTTTTTGGGTAAAATGAAATTCAGTTTATAGTTTAGATATCACTTTTAACAAAAAAAAAATTTAAGTACCTAAGTGAAAAAGCAACATAATTTTGGGGGTAATTTTGTAGTTCAGCCTTAAAATTAATACCAACATGTGGCATATTATTGTAAGAGGTCAAACACTTTTTAGATAAAATTGATAATTTACTTTTGATAAAAATAAATAGTTTAGGATCACTTTAGAAATTTTGATATAAATTAGGAGCCAATATAGTAATAAAACCCTTTAGAAAATCAGGGAAATGTGAAAACGATTTAGGAGCCACTTTACTGGTAGAAAAGTGGAGAGGGCTTGGGAAAGTTCCACGTCGTGTAAAGGAAGCAACTTAATTATTTACCAATTATTTTTTTTTGACTGTGCACGAATTTGATTCTACATATATTAATCGTTACATATTAAATTTTCAAAAATATTAGATTTATTGTAAATATATGTCTATCCCATTAGTGAGTTTGCGAGATGGTTTATTTCAACAATTTAATGAACCTATGTTTGATATATAAAAGTTTTTTATTTTTTAAATGTTTGATATATTAACATTTAATGAATTGTTGATCTACAAAGGACAGTCTTTATACCAACCACCAAATGATCAATAGCTTTAAAAACTTCTCCCAGAACCCATGCTCTATTCACAATCGAGTCAGAATCAACCATAATGCTGGGATTATTTGAACACCTCCAAACACATCCTACTTACCTTCAAACTCCTCCTACCCGTATAAAACATTTATATTGTTTTATTTTTCATTTTTCAACAATTTTATTCTACTAATTAATGTGAGGAGTATGGGTTGACTCCAAATTTGTCTTACCTGGAAGCAACTGAGAGTATGCTCCAATCTAGGTTGACTTGAAGATGAAAACACCTCACCTGGACAGTATAAAACGCCATCACCTGGGCCTGGGGGAGGTCTCGCCTAAATCTTATCCGCACAAATATATATATATACTGTTTTCTTTGACAGGCTTCAGAAATGTCATATGGTTTATTATCATTGTGGACTCGGAACGATGAGCGAATGCCTTTGCACGGGGAACTGTCGCCTTCTCGTAACAACTGGTGTGCTAATACAAAAAAGCCAATTTCAACTTCCTTCCATAACAGCACGATGTTGTGTTCCTCATATTTCAAGGTGCCAATGAGGGTCGAATGTATTCATACAAACTTATGCCCACCATTACTATTAAAATAGATTTGATTTTTGTTGGAATATGTTCCAATTGTTGCATATGAAAAATTATAATCAATCAAAAGTTATATTATTTGGTTATTAACCAAGAGTTATCACATTTTATAGTGGTGAATTATGTCTTTTAAATTCAAAAATTATATCACTTTATTATTAACAATGAATCATCTATCCATTTAGATAGTTGTGTTCATATGAAGAGACATCAGAACTACTATAAGTAAGAGCCAAATTTCATTTGTCTGACACACCAGAAAATACATCAAATGTTTCTTTCTATTCTCCCACCATTTTTTATATTTCTAGATTATTCTATAAAGAATTATTGTAGAAATTCTTTGTAGAAATTGATATCATTGCTCTGCTCCGCTCGATACTCAGTAGACTATTTTCGTCAATGTAAAACGTAGATAGTCATTAGGTTTCATTGTATCATCGAGGTTTATTTGCCAGTAGCTCTTTTACACACTAAAATAATATAGGTGAGGGTAAATAGAACCTTAACAAGAGTGGCATTGATACGCACCTTAAGCCTTCGTTAATTTCTCATAAGTTTATTTTTATTCCCACGCATCAACAATTTTAAGGCTTTATTTTCGCAATTTATGTGAAATTAAAGAAGGCTTGTTTGTTTATTGTGCATTCACATGCCACTACAAACATGGTACTATGAGGATGGATGTCGGCAAATGTGGTTGCATAAAGGCCAATGATCTTGTCAAATTTTGATTTAGAAGAAATCTTTATCACAAGAAAAGGTATATCAAAATTATTGTTTTACTCTTATTACATGAATAAGATTTCAATTGTTATGTGTTTATTAAATTGCATTATACAAAAGATGTGGGTGTCTCATGCATCAATTACTTGACAAAAAAAATCAAATGTGTAACACCCCTCGCCCGACCCAGTCGTTGAGTTCAAGTTACAGGATGCTACAAATGTTGTCGGAGCAACTACCATCAAATGTACCGTAATTTATGTTGGGAAATGTGTTCATATTGTAGTAAACATATAATTATTTTCTATTTATTTGAACAATAAATAAATAAAGTTAATTTCACATTTCACTATTATATCTTTTGTATTTATGTCTTTTATATTTTGCATGCATAGCGAAATTGTGACAAGTAAATATTAGCTCATTGATTGCCTAAAATTCAAGCCAAAGATAAGTGGCATTGTAAAGAACGTTTACATTGCGAGAAAAATAACTTACTTCAATAGATAATCTAAATGAGTCCGTAATCCCGTGAAAGAACCAAAGTGAGCATTTGATTCAAATATTGAGAAGGATTATTATGTCGCCTACAATTCCAATTTAGGAGATAGATAGTCTTAGTTACCGGAGCAGTTGACTCCACGAGTAAAGACATAAATGTATTCATTGGTAGAATGATACATTGGACTGGACCCAAGATAAATTAATTCTGAATCTGTTTGTGAATTAATTCACTTATAACATTCATTGTGTGATTTACCTAAATCCTGAGTTAGTCACTGATCATGCGTATATAACTCATGTGCTTTGATATAAGTGGAGGCTTATACTCTAAATATGATCGAGCCCATAGCCAATATGTTGAGTACATGACTTGTGTATGACATGACTTCACTAGCAACATTGAAATTCATAACTTAATTAAAGAGTTAATGATATCCTCTCATTGGCATTGTGTGGATTGATAAATATGGAACGTGGCCACGAGTTGTTGGTTCTCAAACGAGCAATTTATCACTGTCATTTGTTGATAGTGATCATATTAATCATTAAGAAAACACAATAGTGACAATGAAATAAAATAGGATTGTATTAAGTGAATGAATTTAACTCAAAGGAATCAATGATATCATATGAGGGTAACACACACATGACGATGTCATTGGACAAAGCAGTTGGATGAATTGCTTTCATAAAGAGTATACAATAATGTGTTTTTAATCATGGTACCTCTTGTGGACTGACTCCATGATTAAGTAATTGCGAATTATTAGAACAATGCTTCCAGACATAATTGCAATCACTAGAGTCTAATTGTATATGTTTGATTGGTCCCCCCGCTAGCTCAATAAAAGCTCCATCAGACTACATTTAAATCAGAAGAAAATTCTACAACTTTGGGAATAATTTAATTGATTTGGTTTATTCAATGTGGAATTAAATTAGGTAACTGTGAAAACTATTCAACTAAAGAATTTGATTGAAGAATTTTCTTGAAAAATTAATTTGGAAAATCTAACTGATTTTTGGAAAATTTAATTTTGATCAAGTAAAATTAAATTAATCAAATCAATTAAAATTAATATGATATTTTTGGAAGTTAATTTTAAAGTCAAACAATTGGCCTAATAGGTAATTAAACTTGAAAATTAGATGCGAGATCATAAATTGGGTCTGGGATCCCAAAATTGAGACCAAGACCCAAAAACTAGTCGAATCGAGCCAGTATGTGAAACTGGGCCGACGGTCCAACAGATGACTAGATCGAACCGGTCAGGTCATCATTGACCCAGATCGAATCAACAGTAGCCAAACCAGCTCGGGGTGCCGTAAGGGTGTCGCACCTGCATCACCAGACACGGCGGTGCCGGTGGCTGCAATGGTGACATCCTGGTGGCCAACAGTGGTTGGTCGTCGGTGGTTGAGCGGTGGAAGAGTTACACTCCTACTGAGACTCTACTAGAGAATTTGATTTCAGATTAATTATTCCAAAAATAATATTATTTTAATAGTTTAATATGAAATTTAATTTAATATTTATCTTTAAAGTATTTTATTAGTTTAATATTAAAGTGATTATCTTAATATTTAATTTAATTTAATTTAATGTTTATCTTGTAGATAAACATTCTATTATTTTAATAAAATTTAATATTAATTTTAATCTAATATTTATTATATTAATTTAATATTAAAGTGATTAAGCTTAATCATAGTTGAACGCTCTAAATTTCCCTATACAAAGAGAGCCTTGGGTTATTATTTACACACACTTGAATTTAAAAGAAAGTTGTAGAGAGAAAATTATCTGAAGAGACAATTCCAGAAAATTTCTAGAGATATTTTTCTGATCTACAACTTAACCAAAAAGTTTAGAGAAATTGCAAAATTACCACACTGGTAATTTTTGTGAAATATTTTCTGATTCGAAGTGAGCCCACACGTGAGCTTGAGGATAGCGGAGAAGACTACTCGTCGAAGAGATCATCCTAAACGAATCAAAAATCGAAAATGTACAATTTTAATTAAGTGTTTATTACTTTAGATATCACAACCAAGATCTTGTTTTGGAAAAAAATTTAAAACTTTGGTTTTTCCTAAATTTATTTTCCTCTGCGTTTTTCAAACTCGTTTTTCCAACAAATTAATCATCCAATCATATAAACATGTCATATACACATTTACATTATAATACATAATTAAATTTGAGCCTTGATCGAGCTGATGAAAGCTCTTTTGTTGACCCGAGCATGAAATAAGATCAAATTGCAAAGTTTTAAAATTTTAGGGTTGACGTCGTAACGTCAGTTCTTCCACGTCGTAACGTCACCAAATAGTGCCACGTTAGTACAAAACTGTTCTTTATTTTTTATGATATATATTTAATTTGATATATAAATTTATTTGTTTATTTAAATCATGATATTAGTAACTAGCATTTGGATGATTCTAATGAAACATTATTTTCATTGCTAAAAATGAAAGTTTGTAGATGATCATATAATATAAATAATTTTGGTTGTTTTTTTTTTCTGTTAAACAATCATAAGCTAAATGAGTTTTATATATGATTGCACATTTTTTATTCTATGTTATAAAGTTTAGACTAAAAGTGGTTTTGACTAGAAATGAAATAGATCCTATGCATGCATGGTTAATTGTTCTAATCAATGTAGAATAGGGGAATACATTGGCTTATATAATAAAATCGCTATTCTGGTATGAAATCTTCTAGTGAGAATATATAATGTGATAATCATATATTTGAAATCGAGATCATACAGTGCATATTTACGATGGTGCATGTGATTTTTTATATATAACTTGGATATGATCTATAATCTCGTGGTTTTATAAAATTTTAAGATATAGTAAATTTTGAAATTTACTCTCATAAGTATGGAAATAGCAATATGAATGTTATTCTACGCATTTAGGTGATGGGCATGGTTTTAATTATAGTCAGAAAATAATTGATAATGTTCATGGTGAAGGGTGAATAAATGTGTAATTTTATAGTCACTTGATTGAAATAATTGATGGTCCTCTAATATGACTATATATGTTACACCCTTGTATATATATGGTGTGTTAAGAAAAATAATGTTATTTGACTATGAATTCATGTATTGACTTTGAAAAGAAGCTATGACAAATAGAAAATATGTTGTCTAGTTTCACCAAGGGATTTGAGACCTCTTTACAACAACTTACTTGGTGAAAGAGACATGATGTATGATTTCATATATTTGTTGATTGTGAAATTAATTTCTTGAATATCAAGATATAATTAAAGTAGCTAAATATGAAATTGTCATGATAAGAAAAGATAAAGTGATCACCGTAATTTGACAATAATAAAAAGGATATCCTTGATAGTATTCTTTTGCGAAAGAATGAGTAATTGAACACAGTGAGGATGTTGGTCTTGCAAATTTTCAAGACACAAATAAATATGAAGTTTTACCATGTGGTATAGATAATTAACATAACTATGTTGAACTTTTAAAATTTTAGGGATAATGTACAAGCCTATAATATTTGAGTCACCCATGATGGAAACTCAACTCAACGCTTGGTATAACGTCAAGTCTTGAGTTCAATAAGACAAATTACATCATCACTATGTGATTGTTAGCACTATAAAATAATAATATATATAATATATCATCCCAAGGTAAAAAGTGTTAAGTATACGTGGTGATAAGGGGAATGATGAGTATTATACTCTTAATAGACTCATAACATAAATATGCTAAAGTGTTATAATTACGGGAACACTCTCGATTTGATTTACTTATGTGAGTGGAAGTGTGGTCGATTCTAGGAGCTCAAGGGATTGGCTCTGATAGCACTCATGAAAAGAGATTATAAACACATGGTCATAATAGTATCCCTAGATACTATGCATTGATTGGTGTTGAGATCATTGTGTGAGATGTGTTCACTTAATCAAATGGAATAGTTAGTGAAATATTCAATTAACCTTAACATATTCTCACTAAGTAAAGGTTCAATTTAAGGCACCTTCATTTATGCAATTGATTTCCAAGACTATCAAAAAATAGAATATTTTAAAAATAGGGGGAGACTATTGGAATATTTTCAAAATATTTATAGTGTTCCAATAGTTGCAAATGAAAAGTTATAAATAACCAAAAGTTATATCACTTGGTTAATAACTAAGAGTTATCACATTTCATAGTGATGAATTATGTCTCTTAAATTCAAAAATTATATTACTTTATTATTAACAATGAATCATGATTATTCAAGATACATCTATTGAACAATTATATTTATGGTTAAAAGATATGACTATCTATTTATATAGTTGTGTTCTTATGAAGAGACATGAGAACTCCTATAAATAAGAGCCAAATTTCATTTACCTGACACAACAAAAAGCACATCAAAAGTTTTTTTTCTATTCTGTCACCACCTTTTATATTTCTAGATTGTTCTATAAAGAATTGCAGCAAGAATTCTTTATAGAAATTGATATCATTGCTTTGCTGTGCTCAATGCTCAGTAGACTGTTTCAGTCAGTGGAAAATATAGACAGACATTAGGCTTCATAATATCCTCGAGGTTCATTTGCTAGTAACTCGTTTACACACTATAATATAGGTTAGGGCGAATAGAATCTTAAAGAAAGTGGCATTGATATACGTCTTAAAGCTTTTGTTAATTTTTCATAAATTTATTTTTATCACCACGCCCTAATAATTTTGTGTTATGAATGACTATAGATAAACATGAAACTTCAAAGGAAGTTCTTAGAAACCCCAAAATTTTAATATTGGATTTTTTTTTTGAGATTTTAATTAAGAAAATAAAAGTGCAAATTTGAGGAAATGGAGCAAATTAGGAAGTAGTACATTACGTGTATTTTTGTCAAATATTTTAGACTATTTTTTTTCAAGATGTATTATAACGCCGCATACTTGACTAATCTGTTATAATTCATTATGACAAATTAAGCTTTTTTCACTACTTAAAGAGCTTGTATTCAAATATTTTTATGTCATTTGCATTCATTTTAAGGAGTATTTAGTTTTTAGTTACGATTAAATAAATTAAACTTCTTGTGATGTTTTATGACCTAGTAAGCCGATTTGGGCTTAAAGTGGAACTAACAAATTAGTTGAATGTGCAGAAAACAATCTACGGTAGAGTAGTTTATAAATGTCTACATGACATAATGGGAATGTAAGCTTCCAATCATTTATACGCTGGAGATACTGCTTTCCAAACCTGACTACATGAGAGCTTTCCAAATAGATATTTTAGGTGAAAATATCACATTGGTAAAACAAATGTACCTCAACGCCAAGACATAAACAGTTACTTTGTTTTAATAATGCAACTAGCAAGCTACAGGATGGAAACAAATATATAGATTAAAACATGCTATAAGTTATTGTATTCTTTCATATTTTTGAAATTTAATCATACTTTTATGTTTAAAATAAGTAATCCCTCTCTTTTTCAGAATTTAAAATACAAGTTTAATGGTTAACATCGTTAAAACACTTCTGTTAAATTTATATTCATTACAACATCATTTCTTTTTACATAATTACTAGATGAGTATTTTTTTTATTTCAAAATATCACACCAATAAATTCAACAAAACAATTTTATCGGTATTAATAATTGAACCATAAATTTAAAATCTAAAAAATAAATGTCCAAAATTCATGAAAATAAATCAAAGACTAAATTCCACATATGTGAAAACTACAGAGAGTTGGAGTATATTTTAACAATGTATATACACACAAATATGTATTTGCTGTGGGATAGTTCTAGAGAATCACATCAACCCTATAAATAATCCACCATGCAATCCTTTAACCTTACTGAGTACACAGCATTCAATCTCAGCAACAAAAAGACACCAGAGGAGCAACAAGACTCGTTCCACTGGGGAAAGTTATGGTGAAATATACATGTATTTAGTCAAATTGTTTGAAGCCACAAAATCTTTCTTTTGCCTCTAGCTATACTAACACCTAACATGTTTCATGCCAAAATTTTCTACCAATCTCTGTAGCACAAGTTCATTTCTTACAAAACCTTGTTCATGAATCCACAGAAAACTTACAGAATCGGTTTAGGCATTTATAATTATAAAATCAAAAACTAATTTAAGGAAAGGAAAGTGTAACCAAAGCAAAATGAAAGCATTGCTACACGGTTTAGACCAAACCAAAAGCTACATTTCAGTGCAACCTCAATGCATATAAATGTAGTCCACAAGTCACATTACTAAAGAGGTAAGAAGATAATCTTATTTCGACACGGTTTCAGCTTCCTTGGATTCAGCCGCACTCCTTTCTGCTACAACTTTCGACATCCCAAACATCTGAAAAGGACCCCGAATTCTTTTAAGACAACAATATCAACATAACATATATATATAACACAAAAGCTTGCACAGGATAATGAAAAAACGATAGCGCGAAAGATCAAGGAAAGAACCTTCTGGATGGTCTTCTTAAAGCAAGTTTTGTGCTCTTCCATTGAAGCATTAATGAACTCATCGATGTGATCCTTCAAGTCTTCAAGGAAGGTGGCCTCTTCGTTCTTTTTCTTCCTACACGAAGTCGAGACTAGGGGAGCAGCAGCAGACGACGATTGTTTGTCGGGTTGACTCTTTTGCTCGTCGGGTTGACTCTTTTGCGTGTCCATTCGATGTTTATATTAGGACTTCATAACAAACATGATAATTATAAATAAGCATTCGGTAAAAGATTATAAGAAACAATTACGCTGCCTCATGATATATACACTTTTCATTCGAATCATATCACCTACTCAAATTTCTAAAAGGAAAATCTATTATGCACAACAAATTATAGTAAATAATTAAAGCCAATTGAGTCCTAAATTGACACCATTGCAATTACAGTTCAAATACGCTTAAGGACATAATATCGGTTCAGGCTGATGGATTGTTTTAAGAAATGTATAAATACTTCTTGCCAGAGTTTCAAATGCCGGCATCGCTGCCGCTATTTCGTGTAGCGACACCGTCCTCCACCACCGCTAAAGATCGCGGCAGTAGTGTTATCGGAAATAACGGCAATAAACGCTATTTCCGTAAAAAAACTTCTCCTCATCAAGAAAGTAAACAGAAAAAAGAATCACGAGATAAGACAGAGTAACAAGCATAAACATCGAAAAACCAAAAGAGAAAAAAATCGAAACCAGATAACTCGATTAGAAACGTTCAAGTTTAGGGTTTCAAAACTAATTACCTTATTTAATTTCCTGGTCTGTTGGGAACTTGAAGGAAAGAGAGGGATTGGCTCAGAGAATAGAGGTAGAAGATGTGAGAGAGATCTAGAGTGGGTCGGAAATTTTATACAGGAGTCTAGAATAAAAATCAGTTGGCTTGATTATAAAATTGGAGGATAAAATAAGTAAATTAGTAATTTGATCCTTCTTATTAAAATTTTATGTATTTTTACTGTTAAAAATTACTATAGCTGACAGAATAACTAAACAGTTACACGTAGCGTGTCATGTGTACCTCACTTTGACATATATGAACAAATTTTTAACAATAAAAATGAATAGAATTTTGAACAGAATGACTAATTTGGTCTTTAATATAATGTATAAGGATTAATTTACCTATTTTTTTAGTAAATAGTACAAAATGTAATCTAGCTTCTAGTATAAAACCCTCCATGATACTTTTACTACCTTTGAAATATAACTTAATTTTTGGGAGGTTAAAACTGATATTTAAAATATCAATTTCATCTTCTTCTTTTTCAAAAAGCATATGATGTGTTCTTTTTGGTTGGTATTTGTGTTTTGGATAAAATAAAACTAAATTGATAGTTTAAGTACTATATATAACTAAAAAATTTTAAGTACCTAAATGAGAAAATTGATATAGTTTAAGTGTCAATTTTGTAATTAAGCCAAAATATATATAATTTTATTGGTAAAATCCCTTCTTTGGTTCCTTTCAATTTCAATACCTAACAAATTGGTTCTTCTAAAATTTTGTGAAGCAATTTAGTTTTATTAAATTTGAAATCGAGCAATTAAAGAAAATTAATAAAGCACCTCAACATTTTTTGTCTATTTATTTTAAGTGATAAAAATATATATCAATGATAATAAAAAATCTCTGATAAGTGACAAAGAAAGAATAATTTTTATTATTATTGTAATTATAAGTAAATTGGTGAAAGGTGTAGAATGTTTGAAGGTTATACCTCTTTAATGTTGTGTAACAAATAATTCGATTCATTAGTGTATTGTGTACATCATGAGTACGCATATCAACAAATTTGGGGAATGAGTGATTGTAATTGAATAAAATAAAAATATGAATTAAGGACTAAAGCGCATAAATGCAAAGTGTAAAGGATGAAACTGAAATATATTCCTTTTTATAAAACCACGTGCATCTTGGGATGGAAACAATGGGCTGGATCTAGTTTAAATGGTTTTAAACTTAAAAGATAATTATTTTAAAATTAATATAATTCATTTCGATATAATTTATTTTAATAGGTTCATTTACGTAACACTTTAATATTATTTATAAAACATTATAAAAATATATAAATTTAAATTTTATTTAATTAGGTATTTAATTTTTATTAAAAGTGGTACTTAAAATATTTATTATATTTTATTTTACCCAAAAATATAAAATATCTTGTTCGTATTAGTTGTTATTGTGTTATGAGTAAAATAAAATAATTGATAGTTTAAGTAATACATTTAATCTAAAAGATTTAAGTACCTTAATCAGAAAAATGATATAGTTAGTTTGAGTGTAAATTTTGCTTTTAAACAAAAAAAAAATATTTGTATGTAATTTTATTGGTAAAGGCTCTTCATTGGTTCCTTTCAATTTCAAGATTTAGCAAATTGGTTCTTTTAAAATTTTAGATAAGTTTAGGATAAGTTTTCGTTTTGATCACTTAACTTAAAAAAGTTATAATTTGGTCATTGAACTATTCAAAAGTTTTCATTTAAGTTATTGGGCTTGTTAAAATCAATGCCATATAGCTTTCTTTGTTCGTACTATATGCACCAACCGAAAGCTCTCTTTCCCCTTCTCTTCTATAGTTCAGTTTTTTTCATGAAAAACTTTAGACGTCACGAATACGCGAACGAAAATCTAAACAACTTTTTTCTCTGATTCCGACATTGATCGCCAGATTGACTTGGATCTAAGGTATGTTCTTCTACTTGTCGATGGGTACTGATCCATTGTATTGATCGACAAATCATCACTTGGAGCTCGCTAATAGAATTTTTTTAAAAGAAAAAAACATAGCAACTCGGTGACTTAAACAAAAACTCTTGAATAATTTCGTGACTTAATGAGAACTTTTGAATAGTTCAGTGGCCAAATCGTAACTTTTTTAGTTAAGTAACCAAAACGAAAACTTACCCCTTGTTTAGTGACTAATGATGTAATTTACCTAAAAATTTTAAAATATTGTAATCTTATTAATTTCAAAAATCAGTAACTAAAAACAATTAAGAAAGCACATCAACATTTTTCGTCCATCTAATTTACATGGAAAAATATATATAATGATGATAAAAAATAGGGTAAAGTACACCAACAGTCACTCAACTTTTATTTCAATGACAAAACAGTCACTCAACTTTCAATTTAGTTTAACTTTCAAAAAATAACAAATCAGTCCCACTAACCATTTTTCGTTATAGACATAATGGAAAAGTGACTTGGCATTTAACTAATTCCTTACTGTCATTTAATTGGCCAATTGGAGGGTTTGCTATCATTTAAACAGCCTCATTTAATAACCCTAGCTGGGCAGTAGAAGAAGAAGGGGAGGAGGAGGAGAATAAGATGAGAATAAGGAAAACAGAATAAATAGAGATGTCAACCATGACTCTAGTGTGCTATTGTGGAAACCCAGCCAATTTAAAGACTTCTTAGTCTAATGACAACCCAGGTAAGAGGTTTTTTGGGTGTAAGAAGTATGGGAGTGAATTTCAAAATTCATGTCATTTTTTCACCTGGTTTGATCCACTATTGACGCCCATTCATGAATTTTGTTATTGGGTGTTTTGAAACAAGTTAAAACATTGAAGGAAGCAATGAGGAGGGAGAGAAAAACATGATGTTTGATGTTGTTATTTGTAATATTGTTGTTTAAGTGAAATACCACCTTACGTGATAGCTCGCATAAGCTGATATTGTTGTTGTTGTTGAAGTGGAAAACTAGCTTACGTGACTGCTGGTAATAGGGTTGTTGATAACACTCCAGAATAACGTATTTTTATGTATTAATTATGTATTTATTCTGAGTATGATCCTACTAATTTGAGCTATTTATGATCTTTTATCTCATAGGGACTAAATTAAGGGACAAAAATGTGAATTTAGAGATAAAATGGGCCAATGTGCGACACAAGGAAAAGTTAGTGCCAAAAGTGCAAGCATGGATGACAAAAGGGTTGAAATGCAAAAAGAAGAGATTTTATTCTATCAGACTCTATTTTAATTATATTAGGATAATTAATATTAAGATAATTATTAAGAATTATTTAATTTTAGGATTTTATTTTATTTATCTTTATTTATCTTCAATTAAATGTATTTATCTTTTAGGAATTTAAGTAGGATTAGACTATCTCCCCTAACACTATAAACAGTGGGTGAAGTGACTCAAAAGAGATGCATCTTTTTGTGTAAACACTATCTCCCCAAAAGTCTAGGCTTTTGTTCTTCTCATATTTCCTTTCAATAAAATTTCCATTTTTGTTTTATTTATTTTCTTTTCCACCACAACCATGAGCCATTAAACCCATCTAGCCGAAGGTTGTCGATATTCCCCAAAAAGGGTTCTTGAGGCTTAGAGTCCGTATTTAGCCTCCTCGCCGAGTATTCATCATTTCTCCGCACTACGGGGCTGACGCTTCCGTCCATGTCCCTTAAGAAGTAAGCTTTTCAATGTATGCAAAGGCGGCCGCTTTGTATGTTTTGGGAAGGTTGCACGGTCGGTTCGTTAGCTTACTGCGTTAGAGGTTGGCGAGCCCAAGAGACAAAATGGCGTGGGATTCTTTATTGAGAAGCGTTGATATAACATAAGACGGTCCCACAGAAGCGATTGTTGGCTAGAGTCAGGTTCCACTAAATCGAAAGTCTAAATCCTTGGAGCTGGTGGTCGTAGGCGTCCTCTTCCACTATAACTGGCTTATTCGGTTTGGGAAGGATCATCTAAAAGCCGAGGATTGAACCCAAGGCAGAACGAGACAACTGGAGGCTGGAATCTCCCATAAGAATTTCCTTTCTCTCAACTCTATTTTTAATTTCTCGAATTTTCGATTCAATATTCTTAATTCAATTTTTATTTTATTTTTCATTTCCAGATCCAAACCTTTAATTATGTTATTTTCTTTTCTTTTTTTTCAGGAATGCAGGTTTTCTTGGGCAAGATTCTGCCTGAGATTTCACGGAATAAAATATTGTGCAAATCCAGTCCCTGAAGATTTGATCCTACTTCCCTTTTACTATTCTTTTTCATTATTTATTAGGGATAGGATATTTTTGGTGCTTTCAACGATCGCATCAGTTATTGAAATGGAAAATAATATTATGGTGTTGTTATTTAGTTTTGGTGTAACACCCTTAACCCGCCTCTATTATCAGATCAAGGTTATAGAGTATTACGACACATATCGAAACCATTAACATCATTAACCATTCATTTATTAAATTAAATAACCAATATTCAAATCAAAATATCATTCATAGCATAAATACATTGACGGGACTTAAATGGAGTTTACGGGGCCTTAAAATAGTTTGAAAATAATTAGGGGCTAATTTGAAATAAAATAGAAAAATTTTAGAAAATTTTAAAAATAAGGTTCACACGACCGTGTGGCCAAACCGTGTGGAAGAGACCAGCCCGTGTGGACTCAAACATGGCTATGTGGCTACCCCACATGTAACAACACGTTTTCAGTGAAATCAGAATAGTGGTTTCGAGACCACAAATTCGAGTCAAAAAGAAAAATCATTTTAATATTATTGCATGGTCTACATTATGATAGGAATGACGTATGAAAATTTTGTTAAGAAAATCTTATCGATTTCAAGTTTAATTGTTAGAAAGGACCAAATTGCATAAAGTGCAAAAGTTGAATTCTAATAGCTAGAGGAATTAAATAGTTGTGGAATTCAAAATTTGAGGTCCTTATAAGGCAAATAGACCATTAAGAGAATTTAGTAGATAGTTATGATATTTCATCCATGGAAATTTAAGAAAAGAAAAGGACTAAATTGGAAAGTGGAAATAATAAAATATGATAATTAATTAAAAGACAAAATATCATTTTATTTCATCATCTTCCCCAAATTATTTTCATGGAAACCCTAGCTAAGAGAAAGGAATTCAAGCATGCTTAATTGGGTAAGCATTCTTGTCCTGTTTTTAGTAATTTTTATATTTCCGAGATCGCAATAATCTAATTTAGCAATTTTGGGGATTAATTTTCAAAACTATCAAAGTATTAAAATTTTTCCATGGATGAGTATGCTAAAATTTTGAAATTTATGGATTAAAAGGTTGTTGATAGATAAACAATTTTTGTAAAGGAAATTTTCATGAAATAGTGATTTAGGGACTAAATTGAAAAGATGTAAAATTCATGGAAAATTTATGATTTTTGTGAAATACATGGACTGTTATTGTTATATGAAAAATTCGGTTAGGCTTGAAATAAGAGTTAAATTACATGAATTTCATTTTCCGAGCATAGGGATAAAATTGAAATTAATTAAAAGTATAGGACAAAATGGTACTTTTGCCTAAAATATGAATTTTGATTGAATTGAATATGAATTGTATTAAATTGAGTTAAATTTACTCGTATAGATCCGGATAGACCTAGTACGGAATTGGATCAGGAAAACAAAATGTATCAGATTAGTAGATTCTCGTATACGAACAAGTGTTAAGGTAAGTTCGTGTAACTAAATTGTGTACATTTATATGTTTAACTTAATGTTATATATGTGAATTATATAATATATGTGAATTATATAATTGTCATGTATATGAAATTGATTAAATATCCGATAATGCCTGATAAATGTTAAGTCTCGTTTGAATAAATGAAAATCGATGAATACAAGTTTCCTGTATTGGTTGTAGTATTGCATATGTTGCGGATACAACACAGCTTGAAAGAGCGTCCCATTAATAGCTCTCATGAGCATCCCGATATTTGGCCCTCTCGAGCTTCCTGTTAATAGCTCTTCGGAGCATCCCGATTGGTTGTGATCCTACATGTGTTATGGACACACTGTAGCTCTTATGAGTGTCCCGTTATATGGCTCTTCGTGAGCTTCCCGATTAAAAGCTATTTGTGAGCTTCATGATTAATGGCTCACTAGAGCTTCTTGATTAATGGCTCTTCGGAGCTACCCGTTATTGGCTCACATGGGCTTCCTGAATATGGCTCTTATGAGCTTCCCGTTATACAGCCCGGATAAGCTTCCCGTTACATGGCTCACATGAGCTTCTCGTTATATGGCTTGAGAGAGTGCTTCCCATTTAAGTGTTCTTACGAACACTCCTGAATATGAATTGATGAATTACAGATTCGTACACTTCATGTGTACTACCCGATGTCCATCAATATTTCATAAGGTTTAATGGTTAAAGTTCTGATATAAGTTAAGATAAGGTCTAAATGAATTAATAATTGTATTTACCTAAAAATATATAGAAATGTTTATGCGATGAGCTCATCTCTGTTACTTGAAATGCATTTGAAATACATGACTAACTTGCTTGATGATGTATATGTGTTAGGTTATTGATTTCGATGTACTTTGTATGCTTACTTTAAATGAACATGAATGGTAAGTTAATTTTCTGTTATACAAACTTATTAAGCATTAAATGCTTACTCTATTTTATAGTACTCGGAAGCTCGTAAAGGTTGGAAGCGGGTTGGAACAAGATCACACTATCCTTTAGCTCATTTTGGTATAATTAGTGAAATTACCTTTGGTAAAATGGCATGTATAAGCTAAGTTAGGTCAAATGATGGAATGTTTTGGTTGTAATTAGCCATTGGAATGGCTAATGATGGCATAATTTGAGGTATATAAGTATGAGACTATGTATTGTTTACTATATGTGTGTGCTTGGACTTAATGGATTGATGCACTAGGTATAATATATGCTTGAGTGAGTATTTGATCACTTTGGTAAGTTAGATGTTTGAATAAATGTTATGATATATTATGCATAAAACTGTTTTGGCTTGATTTGAGGGTTATGAATTGGTTGGTGAATGTGCTTAAATGTTGTTGTAGGTGGAAGGCAAGTTGGGTGAGAAAAGTGGCCTTGAAAATGGCTTATTTTTCGTCTACACGGGTAGAGACATAGGCGTGTGTCTCAGCCTTGTGTGACACACGGTCATGCACACGGGCATGTGGTTTGGTCGTGTGTTCCTTGCACCTAATTATTGAAAATTAAATTATTCACACGGCCTAGCACATGGGTGTGTGGCTTCGCCGTGTGACCCAAGTCAGAGAGTTACACGGGTATGGACACGGGCTGGGACACGGCCATGTGTCTCACATCGAATGCCCACACGGCCTAGGTTACGGGCGTGTCACTTGGCCATGTGAGCCACACAACCTAGCCGCACGGGCGGGTGTCTTTTGCACCTAAGAAAAATTTTAAAATTTCGTGAAAAATTCTCTGAGTTCCTGGTTTAGTCCCGACTTGTTTCTAATGCATAATTTGGGCCTCGATGGCCTATATAAGGGACATTATGATTGAATATGATTGATTTCTGAAATGAATAGTAAATGTTATAAATTAACTGTATTTGAATTGTAAACTATGGTAATGCTCCATGACCCTGTTCCGGTGATGGAAATGGGTTAGGAGTGTTGCACCACAAGCCCGTGTTGCCATGCCGTGTAACTGGCTGATGCCGTGTGAAAAATCCTGCACCTAAAATGAATAAGACACACGGCCGTGTGATAGCCCATGCCCTAAGCTATGTGCACTTAAAATGAAATCTAAAACAAGCCAAAACATTACCCATTTCTTAAGGGCACGTTTGGTTCGCTGTATTGGATTAGAGGCGTATTGGATTAGAGGTGTATTGGGATTAGAGGTGTATTGGATTAGAGGTGTAATAGCTAATCCACTGTTTGGTTGAATGTAATGGAATAGAGGCGTAATAGTAATCTTGTGTTTGGTTGAATGGAATAGAGGTGTAATAGCATAATAGAAAAAACTAAAATGACTAGAATACCCTTAGCATAAATTTGTTTTGGTAAATGATTATTGTTATTGTTATTTAAATTATAATAAGATTTTTATTATCAATAATAAATAATTTAATCATATTTAAACATAATTATTATTAAATATATTTTAATTACAATATATAATTTAATAAAATTCTTAATAATTAATATTCTTATATTAATTTACTCAAATCATAATATATGATACTGTAAAATATAAATTAACATAATTATTATTAAATATATTTTAATTAAACTATATAATTTAAAAAAATTCTTAATAATTAATATTCTTATATTAATTTACTCAAATCATAATATATGATACTGTAAAATATAAATTAACATAATTATTATTAAATATATTTTAATTAAACTATATAATTTAAAAAAATTCTTAATAATTAATATTCTTATATTAATTTACTCAAATCATAATATATGATACTGTAAAATATAAATTAACATAATTATTATTAAATATATTTTAATTAAACTATATAATTTAAAAAAATTCTTAATAATTAATGTTCTTATATTAATTTACTCAAATCATAATATATGATACTGTTGATGCTAGTTTTGCATAGATGGTATAATAGACGTACATTTACATTTATATCAGAGGCCACTATCTTACATGATATACAAAAATGTATAAGTGGCCTCAACCATTGATGCTAGTTTTCTTTCACTTCAAATTTACATCATGTAAAATATATGCGCCGAACCAGAGTAACATAATCATGAAGTTTGCAAGAACAACACAGGATTCCAAAACCAAAACCAGCAGATTTACTTATCAAACTGTTGCAGCTCAATTTTCCAGGCAGATGCCAATTGTAATAGAAGTTGATCAGGTACTGCGCCTTCCCAATTCTCTGGTGGATCCATCGTGGAAGCTGCTTCGTGTAAATTCAACAGAAGCTCTTTCTTCAACTCCATCGTTATACCCAATGCATCATGTCCGTTTTCTATCACCACTTTGACCAGCTGAATAATTACAGGAATTTTTTTTTTAATAGTAAACTTATAAAAGAAAATGTCTAAATAGAGCAGCTTGAAGTAAATGGCTCAAAGATGAAGAACCCATACCTGTTGAATCCAGGATAGACAAATATCAAACAAATCTTGCTCCATAAGAAATTGCACAATAGCGTGCAAGGCTTCATTTGCTATCTCATTTGACAGTTGATCAACCATAGGGCCTGATCTATCCATCAGCTTTATAAGCAAGAGATCATCCCCTGTAGAGAGAACTTCTGCATAGGCAGAGTCCATATCACCTACTTGAAGGGCATGCATTGCATTGCTCCAAGAAGTCCAGACATTGCATTGCATTGCATTGCAGGGCAGAGTCCCCTTGTTTCGAGTTTCTGAAAGAATTCAGGATTCAACTCTCTGTCTGTTAATGCAGGTGATTTCTTCTTTAAAATTACAACTGCTTTGTCAATAATGCTTCCACCTTTGCCTTCAGAAACAGAATCTGAAGTCTGTGTTTTTTTATCACCCGCACTTGGATCTTTGGAGCCATTCTTTTCTGATGATTCAGCTGACTGAGCATTGTCACCATCTACAGCATTGAAACAAGTTTAATCCAATAAGATGAATGACCTACACATCAGAAGGACAACCCGTAACACTTAACTGACACACTTACCATGAGACAAGGCTTTCAGGTCATCTGCAGCTCCATCTTCCCCTTTTCCTGCAATCTTCTTCCATAATTGCAATGCTTCTGTCATGCTATCTCTCACAGGTTTCATCTGGTTGACCAATGATTAAACGTTACAATAGAATAAAATTTCCATGAGGCAGTGTTGAGTAATGTAAATCTGTCATATCTGCACCATTAGAAGAGATGATAGTGAAAGGACTTCAATCCTAACCTTGCTTAATCATAATGTGCTAGCTGAAAGTCCCTTGAAAACCAATTTAGAAAGCATGGATGCATACAGTCCAAACCCACATTTTCTATTAGTCTAAATTCTGTCACACAATTAACCCTATGATTTCTAATTATATCAAGTTCCTACAAAAAAAAGGAAATCTATGTGGAGGATATACATGTTTTCCCGAAGCAAAGTGACCAGATCAACACATGTAATGAAGAAAAGAAAGTACATGGTCTGGCACCAGTCATGTCCAAAATATGTATCAAAATTTCACAATGAAATCATACACAAGGCATTGATGTAAAAGTAATATACATATATATAAGTATGTATGCATGCATGCAAGAAAAATGACTCCAAAAAGCTACCCTATCAAAGCGACAACCCTCAAGTATGGTTATTGTCGAAGATGCTCTATCTGCAATCAAGTTGCTTGAATGCAGTGCCAATGCACTTAAAGAATCTGCAGCTGCCTTTCTCGTCGCCCAATCTGTGCTCCCAAGGCATTCGTGGATGCTTAGCTGCAATGCTTCCAAGCTCTGAGGTGCAATTGCTCCCACCTACATGGTCATCATAAATTTACAGAACTTCAATTTTCTTTTCCTATTTTTTGACCAAAAAAACAAATTGTTCCTATTTGTGGAATTTTCCATATCTATTCCCCACCTAGCTACCTAATTCACATGATCAAATAAAACAAGATCTACAATACCAGCCAAAAAAAACAAGCACAAAGTAAACAATAAAGAAACTACAAGATATTCATTTACGATGATACTTGACATCCACAAAACCAACAACATAAATCATCAATATCCTTATGAATCAAACACAAAACAACTGCAATACACAAACCTGTGACAAACTTGCCACTACTGGCAAAAGGGAAGCCTTGGCCATAAAATTCTGGTTATTCAACAGCTTGTAGATCCTTGGACACAGTTTCTGAAAAGCAGGCAAAGGAGGATCAGATGCACATTCCACCATCTTAGCCATACACGTCGATGCACCAGATTGTACCCCTTTGTTCTGCTCCCCCATTGCTATTTAAATTACAACAGAACAAACAACAGAAATCGAAGATTAGCAGAGAAGAGAGAACAACTTCGAACGGCATGCATTTCTTAAGCCTAACCAACAACAGAAAACACATTTCAATTCAACATGCAATACAAACAGAATAAAATTGGCTAAAACTAACCTATTAGCAAATCGGGGCACAATGAAGAACCTGAAAAAAGCAAAAGGGGAAACCGATTAGATAAAAACAATAGATCATATTTACCTCGAAAGTATTGGTTTTCATCTACAATAGCAAAGGATATTAATCTATCGGGAAACATAGACTAACCGATGACGCAAATCGGCAGAAACTGTGAGCAAATCGGCCGAAATAGAAAAGAAAATAATCGGGGGAGCAAATCGGCAGAAAAGGGAAGAAAATAATACTGGGAAAAAGCAATGAAACAAGGAAGCAATTCGGATGAAGGTGGGAAACGGAAGAGAAACAGAGGGGATCGATTAGGGGTAAAAGAGGGAAGGTTTAGGGTAGGGTCATCTAATCTGAGAATAAGGGGGGGAGTAGAAATCGGTGTTTTTCACCGATTAGGGAAGTAAGGGGATAGACGCGTATTAGCAATACGCTCAACCAAACGGCGTCTTAGATTGGTATTAGGTGGGCCCCACCGATTAGGGGTGTATTGGCTTGAGAGAGTGCTTCCCATTTAAGTGTTCTTACGAACACTCCTGAATATGAATTGATGAATTACAGATTCGTACACTTCATGTGTACTACCCGATGTCCATCAATATTTCATAAGGTTTAATGGTTAAAGTTCTGATATAAGTTAAGATAAGGTCTAAATGAATTAATAATTGTATTTACCTAAAAATATATAGAAATGTTTATGCGATGAGCTCATCTCTGTTACTTGAAATGCATTTGAAATACATGACTAACTTGCTTGATGATGTATATGTGTTAGGTTATTGATTTCGATGTACTTTGTATGCTTACTTTAAATGAACATGAATGGTAAGTTAATTTTCTGTTATACAAACTTATTAAGCATTAAATGCTTACTCTGTTTTATAGTACTCGGAAGCTCGTAAAGGTTGGAAGCGGGTTGGAACAAGATCACACTATCCTTTAGCTCATTTTGGTATAATTAGTGAAATTACCTTTGGTAAAATGGCATGTATAAGCTAAGTTAGGTCAAATGATGGAATGTTTTGGTTGTAATTAGCCATTGGAATGGCTAATGATGGCATAATTTGAGGTATATAAGTATGAGACTATGTATTGTTTACTATATGTGTGTGCTTGGACTTAATGGATTGATGCACTAGGTATAATATATGCTTGAGTGAGTATTTGATCACTTTGGTAAGTTAGATGTTTGAATAAATGTTATGATATATTATGCATAAAACTGTTTTGGCTTGATTTGAGGGTTATGAATTGGTTGGTGAATGTGCTTAAATGTTGTTGTAGGTGGAAGGCAAGTTGGGTGAGAAAAGTGGCCTTGAAAATGGCTTATTTTTCGTCTACACGGGTAGAGACATAGGCGTGTGTCTCAGCCTTGTGTGACACACGGTCATGCACACGGGCATGTGGTTTGGTCGTGTGTTCCTTGCACCTAATTATTGAAAATTAAATTATTCACACGGCCTAGCACATGGGTGTGTGGCTTCGCCGTGTGACCCAAGTCAGAGAGTTACACGGGTATGGACACGGGCTGGGACACGGCCATGTGTCTCACATCGAATGCCTACACGGCCTAGGTTACGGGCGTGTCACTTGGCCATGTGAGCCACACAACCTAGCCGCACGGGCGTGTGTCTTTTGCACCTAAGAAAAATTTTAAAATTTCGTGAAAAATTCTCTGAGTTCCTGGTTTAGTCCCGACTTGTTTCTAATGCATAATTTGGGCCTCGATGGCCTATATAAGGGACATTATGATTGAATATGATTGATTTCTGAAATGAATAGTAAATGTTATAAATTAACTGTATTTGAATTGTAAACTATGGTAATGCTCCATGACCCTGTTCCGGTGATGGAAATGGGTTAGGAGTGTTGCACCACAAGCCCGTGTTGCCATGCCGTGTAACTGGCTGATGCCGTGTGAAAAATCCTGCACCTAAAATGAATAAGACACACGGCCGTGTGATAGCCCATGCCCTAAGCTATGTGCACTTAAAATGAAATCTAAAACAAGCCAAAACATTACCCATTTCTTAAGTGTCAAGCCAAACCAAAACCAAACATTTATATATCTTCAAAACATATTCAAACAAGCTTAAACCATACCAAAACATACAATTTAAGTGCTTAACCAATGTGCCTTCATTGACACCACAATTCAATTATCAAACCAAAACCATATTTCATACCAAACTTATTTGCATTCAAAATTCACAAGTCCATACATTAAACACATGCCAAACTATCATTTCATCCAATCCATTCACATTCATTTCTACCATTTTTCAAACACCTCCGTGAGACTTATACCAAATGGCCAAAACAAATTTACAATAACATATACATTCCAAAGACAATGGAACATACACAAGTAAGTTCAAACAACTTTACACCAAGCTAAGATGTAACATATGAAATAAGTATCCAAACATATACAAACACACCTATTACATGACAAGTTCCACACCTTATTTGGATTTTCTTACCAAACCATGATCAAGCACATTATTAACTAAAAGCATACATTCATCACACATATAGAACATATCACTTGTAGTAGTACTTAAAACATATATAAGATACTCCTATTACATGCCACATATCCCAAAAATAAATGTTTTCAAAATCTACCTAAAAAACTTTGGATAGTGTGATATTTGCGTTGATCTAATCACCCAATGCTGTAGAATGTTATCTACAATGAAGCAGGAAAACAACACGAGTAAGCTTCAATAAAGCTTAGTAAGTTCGAAGGTTGAAACATTATAACTTACCGATAATCACAGTTTTATAATTAACAAAATCAATGGCTAACATTAACCTTGTCAATCACAACCATTCAACAGGTGAGTTTCGTAAGTACGAGTCATTTATTCACCTCATTTATACAGTATAAACTATTATCAAGTCAAGATATAATATCGGAAACCATGAACACATGTACAAGTCTTTCACAAGAAATTATAATCAAATATTAGTTACATGTCATCCTTAAGTCATTTAACAACTAAAATTTCAGCCCGATGAACGGTATAAATAGATACTGATAATCGGTTATCCACCCAAAACACTTCAGAAAGCTCATATGAGCCAAACCAACCGAGAACACACCTTGGCACCAAGTGCCTAGCCCATAGGCTAATATCCCTCTAGAAACACACCTGGGCACCAAATGCCAAGCACAAAGGCTTTACGTCCACCCCCGGTAACACGCCAGAATCAATGTAAATATAACACGGTAGTCCACAACAAATGCTAGAATCTAGTATATTTAGTGGACAGTAACAAGTCAGGAATCATTATCTCATCACAAGTTAATCCCGTACAACATGCAATATAACCTATTGGCATGCCAATCGTATCATAATCGTTTACTATGTTCAAACATGCATTTTAACTGAACTCATCACATTAACAAATCAAAGGCACTTCCACAATATCTCTACACATATTGTATATCCATTACATCCATTACGAGATTATATAATTCGTATTTTACAATCCATTTCTCAACTTCCAAATAAATACACTTTCACTTTATAATTATTTATAAACAATTAATAATTAAGACTGCATTGTCAAATATTCAATCATATCTCAATTTTAATTAAATAAAAATCAACATAATATATATAATCACATATATTTATTTATTAATGCTATGAACTTACCAGGGCTAAACAACAAATATGACAATATCAGGGACTAGTCAACAATTTTCTATTTTCTGCAATTATCTACCGATTCTTGATTTATACAATAATTTTAATTTCAATTATCAGTCCCAATTATGTTATAAAAATCCATTTAATGTATATGACTACTTAATTAACATTTTTCACAATTTCTCTATAGTTTTACACTTTGTTCAATTTAGTCCTTAATCCCGAAACTTCCACATTTATCACAATTAAATCAAATTCAAGCTATTCGAATTCTCTCTTAATAATAAACAGCCCATAATTACTGAAATTTCTCAAAAATTTAATGCTAAATTTTTTATTTTATCAATTTAGTCCTTAAATTTTAAAACCAACTAAAACCATTTTACAAAATAGTCCTATTTAACTATCAAACTTATAAATCTATCATAACAGTTCTAAAATCTTTAACAGTTCTAAAATCAGAGATACGTGTTAGCTAGACCTAGTTACAATGTTCTCAAAAACATAAAATTTATAAAAAAAAAGGGTTCGAATATCACTTACATACACGACTGAAAAAACTTGGAAGGTTCAGCCATGGCTTCCTTTTATTCTTTCTTTCTTCAAACGATGAAAATAACAAAAATGGTGAAGATGACAACCATTTTTTTAATGTTTTAACATGATATAATATAAAATTTTAATTTATTTAATCACATGTTAATTAAACATGCATCCAACCGTCCACTATAATTAAATATGGTATAATTGCCAAAAAAATGTTTTCAAATTTACCATTTGTCTCATTTAACTAATAAAATTCAATATCAATTAAATTTTACAATTTTTTTGATTTAATCCTTTTGTTGGAAAAAACAAGTTTAGAAAATGCAACAGAAAATAAATTTAGGGAAAAACCAGAGTTTTAAAATTTTTCCAAAACAATATATTGGTTGTGATATCTAAAGTAATAAACATTTAATCAAAATTGTACATTTTCTATTCATCTAGGATGAGTGCTTCGACCGAGTAGTCTTCTTCGCTATCCTCAAGTTTACATCTGTCGAATGTGGGCTCGCTTCGAATCAGAAAATTTTTCACAAAAATTATCAGTGAGGTAATTTCATAATTTCTCTAAACCTTTGGGTCAAGTTGTAAATAAAAAATATCTCTAGAAATTTTCTAGAATAATCTCTTCAAAAAATTTTCTCTCCTGCAACTTTCTCTTGAATTCAAGTATGTGTAAATAATGACCCAATGTTCTCTTTATATAGGGAGAGTTTAGAGAGTTCAATTATGATTAAACTTAATCACTTTAATATTAAGATAATCATTTTAATATTAAATTAATAAAATACTATTAAGATAAGTACTAAATTAAATTTAATATTAAATTGTTAAAATGATATTATTTTTGGAATAATTAATCTGAAATAAAATTCTCTAGTAGAGTTCCAGTAGCAGCGTAACTCTTCCATTGCTCAATCACCGATGACCAACCGCTATCGGCCACTGGGACAACGTCGTCACAGTCGTCGGCACTGCCGTATCCGGTGATGTAGCTGCGACACCTTTACGGCACCCCGAGCTGATTCAACTGCTGCCAGTTCAGTCCAAATTAGTGACGACCCGATCGGTCCGGTCTAGCCACCAGTTGGATCATCAGCCCGGTTTTACATACCGAGCCCAGCTCAACCAATTTTTGGGTCTTGGTCTCGGTTTTAGGCTCTGGGGCCCAATTTACGATATCAGGTTCGATTTTCAAGTTCAATTACCCATTAAGCCAATTGTCTGACTTGAAAATTAACTTCTAAAAATATCATATTAACTTTAATTAATTTGATTAATTTAATTTTACTTGATCAAAATTAATTTTTTAAAAAATCACTTAGAATTTCTAAATTAATTTTTCAAGAAAATTCTTTAATCAAATTATCTAGTTAAACAATTCTTACGTCCACCTAATTTAATTCCACATCGAATAAATTGACTAAATTAAAATTTTCTCAAAGTCATAGAATTTTCTTTTGATTCAAATGCAGTCCGATCGAGCTTTTGTTGAGCTAGCGAAGGGACCAATCAGACATATACAATTAGGCTCTAGTGGTTGCAATTATGTCTAGAAGCATCGTTCCGATAATTCGCTGTTACTTAAGCATAGAGTCAATCTACAAGAAATACCATGATTGAAAACTCCTTATTGTATACTCTTTACGAAAGTAATTCATCCAATTGCTTTGTCCAATGACATCATTATGTGTGTGTTGGTGTTACCCTCATATGATATCCTTGATTCCTTTTAGTTAAATCCGTTCACTCAATACAATCATATTTTATCTCATTGTCACTATTGTGTTTTCTTAATGATTAATATGATCACTGTCAACAAATGAATGTGATAAATTACTCGTTTGAGAACGAGTAACCCGTGACCATGTTCCATATTTATCAATCCACACAATGCTAATGAGAGGATATCATTAACTCTTTAATTGAGCTATGAATTCCACTGTTGCTAGTAAAGTCATACCATACACAACTCATGTACCCAACATACCGACTATGGGCTCGATCATCTTTAAAGCATAAGCCTCCACTTATATCAAAGCATATGAATTGCATACGCATGGTTAGCGACTAACTCAGGATTTAGGTAAATTACACCATGAATGTCACAAGTGAATTAATTCACAAAGGAATTTAGAATTAATTCATCTTGGGTCCAATCTAATGTATCATTCTACCAATGAAAACATCTATGTCTCTACTCATGGAGTCAATTACTCCGATAGCCAAGACTAGTCATCTCCCCAATTGGAATTGTAGACGACATAATAATCATTCTCAGTATTTGAATCAAATGTTCACTTTAATTCTTTTACGGGATTACAGACTCATTTAGATTATCTACTGAACTGAGTCGTTTTTCTCGCAATATAAACTTTTTTTACAATGTCATTTATCTTCAGTTTGAACTTTAGACAATTAATGAGCTAATATTTGTTTGTCACAATTTTGCTATGAATGTAAAATATAAAAGACATAAATACAAAATACATAATAGTGAAATGTGAAATTATCTTTATCTATTTATTTATCGTTCAAATAAATAAAAAATAGTTACATGTTTACTACAATATGAGCACATTTCTCAACACATTTTCCTTAATTAACTATCAAATTATTAAAATTTTTGGACCGAACTTCAATGCACCTATTTAGTAACTCCGTAAATAATTAATAAAAATAATTATGACATCAGTTTACAAAAATGATGTCTTGATACCTCATCTTCCAAAACCACTTGACTTTAGGACCAAACCACTTTTACTTAACTAATTATCCATTTAACAAAAATATTAGATTAGAAGTCAATAAAACACTAAAACAAACTCGTAAATATTATTAAATAATATTTACAGTCTTATTCATCGAAATTGTGGCTCTAAAACCACTATACCCGACACCACTAGAAAAATGGGTTGTTACACTTGAGTTTTAGATTAAATTCTTTACATTTTCTCTAATGAAATTGATCATATAAGAGTTGCATAAGTAAAGCAAGTGTTTACAACAATAGACAAAAAGAAGGCCAAATAGATCAAGTGTTTACATAAAACAAAGAAATTGATTAAACTCCAAGCATACAACAATATAACATCCAAAAGAAAATAGGGTAAAAGAGACAAAACAGATGAAAGAAAAGCATAGAACATTGGTAGAAATTATATTTCATTCATTAATTAAGACCAAACTATTTACACAAAAAAGGGCAAACTATTGCCAAATTTGCCTACAATTCAGTACAATTGAACTCATTTGAATTGTAGGTAAATTTACAAAAAAATTTAGTAAATATTTGCTTATGTTTAGATATTTAGCAATAATAGAAAAATTTACAAAAAAAAAATTTCCTAAGTTAAGAAATCAGTAGCAGTAATAGACAAATTTACACGATAAGCTTAAAAAATTAACAAAATAAACTTTCAATTCACAATGTCATCAATGGGTCTGAGACAGATGACTCTTGAGTAGAAGGCATCCATCTAACAGCGATTGGCTTCCTCTTGAATGGAAGTTTTTCTCTTGGGGCAACTTCTTGGTGAGTTGATGTAGCTTGTTGATGAGTTGGGACAACTTCTTGGTGAGTTGAAGTAGCTTCTTAATGAGTTGGGGCAACCACTTGGTTATGATTCCAACTTTATGTCTTGTGACCTACACGAAAAAGTGAAATCCATCAAGCACATTAAATATATAAGTAAACTAATGAAGCCAAAGCAGATGACTTACTAGAATGTTTTGGTCGACTTCCCCTTTGCAACTCCTCTTATTGTGGCTTAATTTCTTGCATTTACTACACTTCATTTCCACCCCTTTCTTGGTCAGCTTTTTGTTGTTTGTGGTTCATCAAGTTCTTTCCTTCTCACCTTAGTAGGTCTGCTAGGTGCCCTTAATGTAAGAGACATTATGTCCGGCACAGACTCCCATGGCTTATGACCCCTTATTGGCTTGTTAAAGTTGGAGTAAATGGCAAACTGGGTTTGCTTGGTGTATCAGGTTTGTACAGAAGTTTCAGGGTATCCATTTTTTAGATGAATGTCAACCATCGCATGCATGCAAGAGATGCCAGTGAGATCCTAATTCTTGCAAGAGTAGAAATTCTCAACTAGGTCTACCACATCCTGACTGTTTGGACCGTATTCAACCTGATATCTATCCCCACCAGTATGTGATGGAACACGACTAGAAAACAATGACTAAAACATATCATACTCAAGTAAAGGCAGCATATGATGAGCCCCACCAGCATGTGATGGTAGAATAAAGGTATAAATATATTAAAAATGATTTATTTACCTTAGTGAATCTTTCATATTGACATCCACCTTTTTCTTTATCTTTGGACACAAGTGTCCTTTAATTTTTCATCATCTTCTTTTTTATTGACAATCAACAACATAATTTTGGTCTTAATTGTTTCCATCATGGTCAGAATGGGCTTCCCTTTTGCTTTCAATATCACCTACTAGTAAGTAATGTAAATGATTATGAAACTTGCTCCTTAATAAACTGCATATAGAAAATGAATAAGGGTTTACCTTGTTAAAGCATTCACAAATATTATTCACCAACATGTCAGACTGGCTCCAAAACGAGAAGTGGGACCTTAACTAGTGAGCAAGGCTCTTTCCCTTCAACTAATCATAAGCATGCCGATTGGTATTCTTCAGTTCAGCCTTGGCATCCTCAAAATCTCTTGGAGTACTTGCTCTAGCAATTTTCCAAAGCAATTCTTTCAATTCATTTATTTTGAAACCAACTTTCTTAAAATTGGCATGTAGGTGTCTAACACAATGTCTTGTTTCTGCATTAGGAAATAACATGGGTATTACTTCTACAAGTCCCTGCAAATAGAGCGAAAACAATTTAATTCTTTAGCATGAATCCTAATTAGAAAAAACATAAAACAAATCAAACAAATAGAGTTTTACCTTATGTTTATTAAACATGAAAAATACCTGATATGAGCTTACAATTTTCAAGTCCAGTATGTAGCCACCAAAGTAGCCCTTCAAGAAACGTCCATCTAAACTTATTATCCTTCTACAACCAACCTTAGATCCATCTTAGCATGCCTATAGATAGATATACATCCTTTAAAACAAATTGTTATCTAGATAACATATTGTTGTTGTTCCAATAATTTGGGTCTTAACCTCCAACAGATACTCATATATCTTTTCATTTTGTGCCTTATAACCTCATTCAAGTAATTCTACCACCTTCAGTTTATCCCTCCTACATTTGGTTAGTGAGACAAGGTAAAGGAAATCTCTTTTGACATATTGTTGCAATGATGTCAAAGAATAACCAGGAACAACGATGAATTTGTCTTTATAATGTTAAGCTAGCCAAGCTGAGGTTATATTCTTATTTTTATAGACCTTAGAGCAAGTATGGTTAGAGTTTAAACTCCTAATTTACCATGTCTGGTCAGTAAGGTCATTAGGGTGTAGTCTAGAGGCCCATATGTACCAAGAACAATTTGAATTGCCAACTGCCTTTAATCTCTTTTGATAATCTTTTAGAAACTTAATAAAATAACTATTCAGCCTACCATACTACTTGATAGCTTCTTTTAAATAGTATTTGGTCGAAAATAACATTCTAACCTCAAGTTTTGGATTATTCATGTCACTATTTGAGTTGAACTCAGGTCAATTTTGGCCATATGAGTAGGATTTATGTGCACTATTTAACCTCTCAGAATTATCACTATCAGACATATCACTATTAGACACATTAAAATCAAATAGTTCTTCTTCACTCTCATTAAATTCATCATTAAGTAAACCTGCCAAACAAATTTAATATCAATAAAGGCAGTGGCAAAGAACATCCAAATACTTTAATACAACCTAGGCAGTGACAAACAATAACCAATACAAAAACAATTTAATACAAACAAATTCATTTTTGTCATGCACATGCCATACACTTTAATACAAAGAAATCCATTTCTGCTATGTATAATAACCAAACAAATTCGTTTATGTCATGCACATGCCATACACTTTAATACAAAGAAATCCATTTATGTCATGTACAATAACCAAACAATTTAATACAAACAAATTCATTTTTGTCATGCACATGGTAGACAATAACCAAAGAAATCTAAACCTACCATACACTTTGATACAATCAATAATCACATTTGAATCAACATTTAAAAAATGTTCTTGAAAACTAGGAACTGATTTGTCATATTTGATTCATATTTAAATCATTGAATCCAAAGAAGCTCGATACTGTTAGTCATAAAAATAGGAACTGATTTCTCTCTTTCCTAAGGCTATTTGTATGAACATGGTAGACAATAACTTTAGAAAAATCAAAATCTGCCATTCACTTTGATACAAACAATAATCACATTTGAATTAATATTTAAACAATGTTCTTGACAACTAGGAATTGATTTATCATATTTGAATAATATGTAACATAAATAAAAACTTTCGAATAATTCAATGACATACACAATTTTGAATCATATTTGAATCATATGTTTGAATCATATGTAACCTAAATTTTTGAACTGATTTGTCTCTTTCCTAAGGCTGTCTGTATGCACATGGCAGATCATAACTTTAGAAAAATCCAAACCTGTTATACACTTTAATAACCAAAGAAATCAAAATCTGGCATACACTTTAATACAAACAATAAACATACACAGTACATAAATCTTATCCGAATGCAACATTTTTTAACAAAAAAATCCAAAAACCCCTAAACGTAAATCCCCTTAAATCCAAAAAATCATAAACCAAATATAGAAACTTACCCATTACAGTGGATGCAACAACATCGACTACTTCTCTTCTATTAACTATTGTGGTCTTAAACCCTAACCACTGATATCTTTTGTTGTCTTCTTTTCTCCCTAAACCCAAAACCCAAAATATCAATCATTCGACCTTCAATCGTTCAATATTACCCTTACCCTAAAAGTTTCAATTCTTCAATCGTCCAATACTAAACCCTAAAATATTAGTTACAATCGATTTTATTTTATTCTCCTTAATCCCAATTGATCATTTTTTTCCTTAATCCCAATCCATCTTTTCTTTTCTTTTCCCAAAACCCGTCCAAACCTTAGACCCTTCGACTCCTCGTCCAACGTGGCAAGTTAATTGGCCACGTCAGCTAGTTAACTGGCCACATCACCCGTCCCATTAGGCCTGTAATCGAAAATGTTAATGGGTGACTCATTTGTCACTTTTCGATAACGTTAGTGATTGATTTGTTGTGTTTTGAAAGTTGAGTAACTTAATTGAAAGCTGAGTGACTGTTTTGTCATTGAAATCAAAGTTGACTGACTATTGGTGTACTTTACCCTAAAAAATATATATGTTGAATTCTAACTAATCCATGTAATTTGAGATTTAGGCTTAAGGCCAGTTTAGTATTGTTTTTGAGAAGTGCTTTTAAAAAGTATTGTGTAAAAGTAATTTTGAGAAGTACTTTTGAAAATTTTGGTTTAAGATTTAAATACTTAGTACTACTGTCAAAAAGTGTTCCTGAAAATAAAAATGTCCATTTTAGACATGGTGTTACAAAATAACAAATATGCATTTAAATAATGTTCAAATTAGTTAGTATTAAGATATTTTAGTAAGAATATAAAAAATAATTTATTATAATTTGTTGTTAATATTTTAATATACGAAATATAAATTTTAAATATTTTTAAGCAATTAATATTAATTATTTATAAAATTTAATTCAAATATATATAATATAAAATATTTAAAATATATTTCAATAGGAATGTAATTATATATCCAATATAATTCTTATATAAAATACTTTATAATGGCTAAAATATCCTTTGTTATTAAAAACGCTTTTGCCAAAAGTAGAAACAAGAAAAATTACTTCTGCTTTTGGGTTCAAAAATACTTTTCAAAAGTACTTATGACTTTAAAAGTTGTCTTGTAACACCCCCTAACCCCGAACCATCGCCGGAACAGGGTTTGAGGTATTACCGAACATATCAGACGGTTTACAAAAAGAATTCTTAATAACTAACAAACATATTGAAATAAAATCATAAATTCATATGTTTATTTACCAATTGACTTCATCTCTTTTTTTTTATAAATTTTATAAAAATTTCGGCAACATTTCTGCTTATTTTTACATAGAACCCCCTGCAATTAAAACCATATCTTTTCCAAATATAACCAAATCAACCAATTCATTCTACATTCACATTTTCTATTCTAATTACTTCTAATCAAACTCAATCAACATAATATCAATTTAAAATTTAACAAGGTAATAAATAAATCAAAATAGATAAACTTCTTTCATAATAATTCATAAACTTTTAATACTAACATTTTTTTTAACCATTTATATTAAAACATAACAACCTTTGTACACATCCTATGTACATGCCACATTACCCAAAAGAAAATATACATCACCAAAGTTATGCTGAAGTCGGGATTAATCTAGATGCTAAACCGGGACCTTTGACTTCTATCGACCTGCGCACGAAAACAACCGTACGCTGAGTATTTCATACTCAGTGGTATTACCATAATTCAAATTATAACAATAATAAACATGTAATGCATAATTCGTATATACAATTTAAATTCAATATTTCAACAATAGCAATTCATCAACCAATATCGTATATCCACAATTTGAGTTTGAATAAATCATGAACCTTAGGTTCATTTCTTAATCTCATTTCACATTTCAATTCACAATTCAACTTTTTCATATCATTTCAATAGCTCGTTTGACCAACTCGTTCGGTTTATCATTTCATCATTTACCCTATTAACAAAACTCGGACTTTGGCGGATACACGGATCCAACCAAACACACCAGAATGGCACCCAGTGCCTCATCGGATAGTTCGAAGCAATAGTTGACACCCAGTGTCTCATCGGCCAAGCCGAAGTAAGTTGGTACCCAGTACCTCATCGAATCTATCCGAAGAAATATAGTGACACCCAGTGTCTCATCGACTCGAGGTCGAAGTATCCCTGAACTCTTCCAATCCTATGGCATGCCAATTATATCCGACTCAGCCCGACTAGTTAATAGAGTATTTAAATCACATATATTCTCAATTCAATCACAATTTCTCACATTTTCAATTCAATCATTTTTCCACCTTTCAATCAATAATTATTTCACAAATTCACATATTTTCACAACTCAATACATTTCCATACAATTTAATACCATTCACAATTCGATTCAAATTCATTTCCCGCTTTCAATCAACAAACAATTCAAATATTATTTCATATCAACTATTCAATTTAATTCCCACTCATAATAATAATAATACTAATAATTATATTAATACTAATATTAATACTTACTTCACATTTCATTTACTAAACACATAAATTAAAATTTAACATTTAAAATAAATAATTTGAATTATAGTAATACAAACCGTAAATCTCTCGCTTTAGTCCTCGATAGCTTTCCCTTTTCCTTTTGATGGCGATGCCTCGGGTTCTTTATTAGCTACGAAAATAATAACAATTTATACTATTAATTACAGCACTAATTATAATAAATAATTGAATTTCTATTCAATTTCTTCCTAATTCTCAATTTAATCCTAACTAAATTCACTTACTTTCCTAATTCAATTCCCACTCTATTTCTATTCAAATTTCATCCAAACTAAAATTTAACTATCAAAATTTCAGCATATTTTGCTAATTTCGAATTTCTCTAAATTTAGTCCTTAAAACATAAAACTTATAGTTTCTTTTACAATTTAATCCCTTTTTCAATTCTAACTTAAAATTCCTTCACTTTAATCCCTAATTCATCTCTTTTGTTCAACATAAACTATTCTTGAAAACCTATGAACTTACAAAATATCAACTTGATTCCATCAAAACTTTGTTTTAAAGCTTTTAAAACATTAGAACTAAGAGAAAAGGGCTAATTTGACTTACCAAATTAACTCCAAGCTTTAAAAATCTATTTTCCCCTTTTTCTTTCTTTTTTCTTCTTTCTTCCCCTGTTTCGTTTGCTTCTCTGTTTCTTTGTTCTTTCTATTCTGTTTCTTTTGTTTTGTTTTTATTTCTTTACTTTCTTTTATTTACTTTACTTTATTTCTTTTATTATAACTAATAATATTAATAATAATAAAAATCTTTTACTTATTATTTAAGCATATATATTTATTTTTATTACAAGTGTACCTATGTAATTATTACTATTACACTTGTCTTAATCTTTACCATACATTTCTCATCTATTTAATTTATATAATATAATACAATATAATATATTATATTATATAATAAAATAATATATATAAAACATAAAAATCTAAGATTTTTATCACTTTTACCGTCCCATTTCTTATTAATGGCTTAATTTCCATTTTAATCCTTTTTATTTTCTTTTGATTTATAATTAGACTTTTACCCTTTATTCATTTTAATCCTTTTTCCTAATTACTCTTAATTAAGCTAAATTCACCTTTCTAAAACCTAATTAAATACACAACTAATCTAGTAAATATTTCTAATAATTATTTTCAGACTCAGTTTACTAAGACGGAGGCCCGATATTATACTTTTCTGATGCCCGTGAATTTTGGGTCATTACATGTCTATTTAGTATTTTTTGTTTGAACTTATTTTAATATAACCCATGATTAGAAAACAAACATGTTAAATTGATAATTTTGATGAAAAGTAATATAAATTAATATTTAATTTATGATCCAAAATAATAAAAGAATTATGTTAAAAAATAATAAAAAATATTTTTTAACATACTTAAAGAAAAATTAGATTTCAATTTTTGCAAAAGCACATGGTTAGTGGGAAGATAATTATATAATAGTAAATTTAACCTTCAATATTTATATATTATATTAATTTAGTATTGATTCTACAAATATTAACCCTTAATAAAATTTCAAAAGATTTGCCTTTGAATAATTCAACGACTCAAATTTTGAAAAATAACAATTTCAATTCCTTGAAAATAAAAAAAGTATTCATTTCGTTAATTCAACCTAAATTCAAGTCCAACAACTTCAAAAATAATAAATTAAAATTTGATTTGCTTCATGAATGATAGTCAACTCAAGTTAACAAAAAACGAGTTAATTGTTATTGAAAGATTTCAAGTTCTTAACCATTTGAAGTATAATGAAATAAATGTATTCGGGGATTATCTAGTTTAAATATAAACATGTATATTTGTTTAAAAAAATATTTTTATTTATAATTTACACATTAGGTATTGATTTATATTTTCATGTAAGAAGTAAGATAAAATCAGATAATTATTAAAATTGATGACTAATTTTTTTAAAATAAACTAAATTAATATAATATATAAGCATTAAAACTTAAATTTAATATTATACTAATTTTAAAACTTGCCGCGTTATCATCTCATTAGCTTGGTGATAAAAAATGAAAATCAAATGGTGATAGATAGAGGTGATCATGGGTTGGGCTACCCGGACCGGCCCGGCCCGGCCCGACGGCCTGTTCAAAAAATGGGAGGGTTCAGGTAAAAATATAGGCCCGAAATATGAGTTTGGGCTAAAAATAATGCCCGTTTAGAAAACGGGTCGGGCCTCGGGTAAGATTTTTTGGCCCGCGCCCGGCCAGCCCCGACCCCAATTATATATTAAATATATATATTTTTATTTTTAATCAAATATACTTTTTATTATATATATTTTAGACTTTTAATTCGAATTATATATTAAATATATATTTATTTTTAATTAAATATGGGCCGGGCCGGGCTCGGGCTTAGCAATTTTTTTCGAGTCAGACTTGAAAAAAATTTTAGGCCCATATTACGGTCTGGGTAAACGGGCCTAAAATTTTATCTGGGCCCGGCCCGAACCCGACCAGGCCCATGATCACCTATAGTGATAGGTGTCCAAAAAAGAATTTATTGATAGTTGGGTCACTACTAAGTAATTTATTTATTTATTTATTTTATTATTGTTCACCACTTGATGTACAGAACAAACCCAAACCCTAGCCCATAATCTTAATTTCTCCCTTTAGAAAAAGAAAAACTCTCTCCACCCTTTCATTGCTCTTCTTCTCCACCGCCATGTCTCACTTCGGAAGGTCAGGGCCGCCCGACATTAGCGATACTTACTCTCTTCTCATCCTCAACATCACCTTTCGTAAGCTTTTTTCCCCTCTTTGGCTACGATATATATGTTTATATTATATTACTGTAACTAAAACATTTGATTTGTTTTTATTTTGTTTAGGCACCAGTGCTGATGATTTGTTTCCGCTCTTCGACAAGTACGGCAAGGTGGTCGACATCTTCATTCCCAAAGATCGAAGGTTCTTTTTCTCCCTATTTTATTTTGTTATGTTTTTTCAAAAAAAGTGCTGCCAGTCCCTGTGCTTTGGTAAAATTTGAGATCTAGTCATTGGATTTAAAAGAAAAGTTCCAGTTTTTATTTAAAAATCCCAGTTGACACTGTTAGGATTTTTCCTTAAAATTTGCCAATCAATACACCGCGAATCACTATAAACTCAGTAATCATATCTTATAGTAAGTTAACGTCGATAGAAAATACTAATTGTGTTAGTGATTGGACTAGAATTTTTAAATTAAAAAAAATTAATCAGAATTGTCCGAAGTACACGCTGACTGTATATATATATATTTTTACAAAATTTATGAGATTATGATTTTAATTTATGATTTCAGGACCGGTGATTCTCGAGGTTTTGCATTTGTTCGCTACAAGTATGCGGATGAGGCACAAAAAGCTGTGGATAGGCTCGATGGTATCAATCCTTAAACACTTGTACTCTTTTGTCTTTTTTATTTTGCCCATTATATGAGCACTTTTGTATGTATGATTTCAATGTTGTATTAAATTTGTAGGGAACTGATTAAGTTATGCAATGACATTTTCCTTTTTCTTGCAGGGAGAGTTGTTGATGGTCGGGAAATAACAGTTCAGTTTGCAAAATATGGGCCTAATGCAGAGAGGATGTAAGTTGTGTGTGCTATTTGTCTTTTGATTATTATTCGACTACTTTTCCACTTGAACAGGTTCTGAGCCCTATGGAGATGTATGGTTTGTAATAAATTACTTTATGACAATGTGAATTCAGTTCTTGTTTAACCAAATATTACAAAGGAAAATACCTTCTTGTTTGAGTCTCAATAAAATTTCCACTTGCTAAGTAATAACTAGCAATGATTAACTAGTTGGCGTTTCCTGTATAAGTTTTTTTGGCTTGTTTTGCTTGCTCACCAAAATCTGGAAGTGCCATCCAGTTTTTCTATCGTGTGGATATCTCCTTTTTTCATATTTCTAGTGTATATATATTCTTTAATCTGTTACTGAGTTTTCTGTACTTTGTTAATGTCTGTTACAGTCACAAAGGAAGGATAGTTGAATCAGCACCAAGATCGGGGCACAGGTCAAGAAGCCGCAGTCCTCGCAGAAGGTAAGTTATTATACCCTCCTCTTTTCTTTTTGGGCAACTTTTGTTTTATTTCGCTCTTGCACTATATGTTGCAGTTTCTTTCTTTCTCTTCTGCCCACTTTTTCTTGATGAATTTTGAGAGATATTGATGAAGGGATAACCTTGGGATTTTTCATATTTATTATGCTTGTTCCTAACCAACTGAAGCACTCTAGATTCATGATAGCATGAACATGATGGTGTAATGTGTTGTTATTATTAAGCCAATTGACTCAATGTTTATCTGCTCGTTCCTGCATTGAATGTGTGCATGCACTGGTTGTCTTTTGTTGCCCGTTTATATTTTGACAATTCCAAAATAGGTTTCTTTTATCTGATTTTATTTCCAGAGGAAATCAAATACTTCCATGTTTGGACATACGATGCTTCTTAAGCTTGGTTGAATACTCAAAACTTATATGGATTAGTTGTGTTTATTTATGCTCTTATTTGTGGATATCTGATGTGTATTGTGTTTAATATCTTCAGGCACCGTGATGACCATTACAGAGATAGGGATTATAGAAGAAGTCGTAGTAGAAGTCACGACAGGTATGAACGTGATCGCTATCGTGGGAAAGACAGAGATTCTCGGCGCCGTAGCAGGAGTCGTAGTGCTAGTCCTGACTATTCTAAAGGCCGAGGAAGAGGCCGCTATGATGATGATAGGCGGAGTGTTAGTCGATCGATAAGGTTTGTACTTTGGGATTTGTGTTGTCCAGTTTTTTTTTCCTCATTTTCTTAAGTTAAGTGTGATACATTTTTTATCTTTCAGTGCTTCTCCTGCTCGCCGCAGCCCTAGTCCTCGGAAGAGCCCTTCCCCTCGTAAGTCTCCCCCTAGGGGTGAAAGTCCTGATAGATGTAGCCGTGATGGACGGTCTCCAAGTCGTCGAAGTGTTTCACCACGAGGGCGTCTAGCTGATTCTCGGAGTCCATCTCCTCAAAACTCAGATGTTGATGTGAGTTTTCTTTGACATCTTGTTCACTCTCCTCCCCTTGTTAGACTTTGGTTTTTTTGTGTAAATTTACCCTTACAAGCATTGTTTTCAAAATTTGACTGTTTACTTTTTTATTTGTATTTTGTAGGAATGATCTTGCTTATGGCATCGGAATTATGGAGACTTTGAGTAGCATGTTTCTTGTTGATATGTTGCTAGTGTTGAGGACATCCAAGTATCATGCATTTTCTAGTATTGGTAGGACTGGGGTGTCGGTGTTTTAATTGACTTCAGCTTTGTTATGGTATCTGAACTTATGTAGTTTTTAGCTTGATGTTTCATTACTCATCAAAGGTTTTGTGATGTAAGTTTGTTATTGTAATTTGTTGCCATCCTCTCTTCAGATCTCATATTTGGCTCTGATTTTGCTTTATATTTGTCTTTCTAATTATGAAAGGGGCAGTGTGCATGCGTGTGTGTGTGTTTTATGGTTTATTTTCTAAGAAGGCTGATTCATCTTAAACCATCTGTTGGGTTTTATAGCAATGTTCGGGAAAGAATGACTTGGGCAAATGGACATGGTGTTGATGTTGATGTTGATGTTGTGGCTGTCGGTGCTGTTTGTAGCTTTAGATGATTGTTCGTGATTATGATGCTGGTTATAGCAGTATGCTGATTGTGCAGGACTGTCTGTTTACTATATTTAACTGAAAGATACGGTGATGGGTAAGATCTGTGGTCACGTCTTAGTTTCCACAAAGCCTTGTACCATTTTGGTTTCTGATGTTTCAATCTTATTATCCTCCGGTCTTCTGATTTCTAAATATTGACACTGAGGATAAGTTGCTGTGATGGTAAGAAAGGACCTGAGATGATTTTTTGACCTGAGGAATGCTGTCTTTGATGGATCTGTAATGCATTATATCTTACGAGGTTACTAAAATTTAAAAAAGTAATGTATGGTCGCATTACAGAATTAACTTGTTCCTTTTTAATTGCTTGTTTGGTGCATTCCGCTAATCTTGTTTAATCATGATCTTGTTGCTTTAATGTTTTGAGTTGTAGCAAATTTGACCGTGACTGTGTAGCTGTGAAGCGGTTGTAAGATATACACGGCTCGTGGGAAACCATTTGAGTAGCCGACAAATAAGATGTAGCAGGCTGTTGCTGCCTTGTTGTATCACATTGAAAATGGTTTTAGCATAGTTGCTTAGCTCTGTTGCTAGTCTGCTTGTAGCGACCTGTTGCTGCCCTTCCCGTGGGGGATGTGCTGGTTATGGCACTAGCAGCATGTGATATGCCGCATCCGGTCACATGGCAGGGGTTAGCCTTCAATGTCACTACTTTAGTTAATATGTTCGAAAGATATTGCGTGACTATGTGATCTAATAGTATATTACAATCCGGAGACCCCTATTCTATAATGCTTTAGAGATGGTAATTAAGGAATGCAGTGAGTGGTCTTCTGTGCTGAATCATCAAGAAGCTGTGTGTTAAAAAGGTGGTGGCATTCATTGATCTCTGTTTTGGTATGTGTTGCATTTTTTAACCTAATAATGGTAATAGTGATGGTAATAATTTGGGTTTTTCCTTTAATGTTATATGAAACGAAAAAGCTTGGGAAAAAAATTCACCTTGTTTTTTCTTATTTAGACATGTCATCAATATCAATAACTTTCAAACTTAGGTAATTCAAGTCGATGGTTTTGAAATCGGACAGAAGGTTGAGTTGATTAAATTACCGGCTGGTTTTGGTTCAAGAAAAAAAAAAGGGAAAAAATATGGGAAATTATAGAAATTTTGGAAAATTTCAGGAAAAGGGAAAAGAGTAGTAAAAATTTCTTCTGTTTTTTGAAAAAATTACTCGCATTGGAATAGATGGAAATAGCTGTTATAGATAAAGTAGCTGAAGTTCAGCTATTAATGAAGGTGAAAGAAATTTAATATTTTTTCTTTCCTATCTGCTTACGGAAAGAGTCGAAGCTTTTATATTCTTCTCTCCAAAATCATCTTAAAAGGCTTAGAGATAACTCCTTTGCTTAAAACACTAGCACTAGCACTTGCTCTTGGTCTTTCGTTCTTTCGCTTGGGATTTTAGGGGAGGCGGCAGCATACAAAGCCAAAAACTTTTAAGCTTATAAGTGAGCGGCTGCCTTTTTTCTTATGTCCTTTTGTTTTATTTTTATTTCTTTTATTATTTTTGGCAGAGAAAACTAGTTTTGGCCATTTTAAAATGGAGTTGGGCTGTAAATATATATTTTTTCAATTTGGGCTACAAAATAGGTCCAATTAGAGAATAATTGGTTGAATCGAGTTTTTATTGGTTCATCCAGCTGGTGGTCTCGGTTGATCTGATTTTTAGGTTAATCGCTTTTTTATATTATTTTAGATTGGTGTATTGGTCAGTTCTAGATTCAATTGGTTCGGTTCTAATAAGATTAGTCTAAATAAATTAATTAAATGATAAAAATCCCAAAAAATCTAGTTTAAGTATGAATTGCATTGAACCAATGGAGATAACTTTGTTAATTCTATGTCTTATGGGAATGTCTAACTTTATCTCTTTCTAATACCTTTCGATCTATTTTGTGTTCATTTATTTTTGAATCATTTGATATAATTTATTTTTTGTATTTTTTTATATGTTTTGGGTTTTTCTATGCTTTTTAGATTTTTTAAAATCATTTTATCCAAATTTGCATATTTTAAAAATATTTTTCCTTTTCTTTGAACTTTTAAAATTAGAATTAAATTGATAAATTTTGTAAATGTTCAGGGTTAAATTTATTGAATTTTTTAGAATTAGAACTAAAAAACAAATATCTTAAACATTGAAGGCTAGATTTGTTGAATTTTTAGATTTAGGATTAAATTGATAAAATGTGTAAATATTGGAAGGCTAAATTTATTATTATGCGAATAACAAAGGGTTACGCCAGCTTTCTGTTAAGTATTAATGTATTTAACGGTGGGTGATTAAAATTTTAATATTTGAAAGAGTTGATGATGAAATTGAAAGTTTTTGAAGTTGGGTAGATTGTCTTTATTTTATCTATTAAAAAAATGAGCAAATTAGTCCTTGTATGTTCTATCAAATAGCAAATTGAAATTTTTTTTTAAATTCATTAATTTCTAATGTTAAGTGTTGATGTAACTAATGGAGCAACTAAATAGTGATAGCATACCATGTGTACCTCTTGTTGACATGAGGTGACTAATTCAAGCAAAATGGATGAAATATTAAAAAAAAAACATTTTTACAGACAAATAAATGAATGAATTTTTTAGCATGGATGTAATTCAACCAATCAAATAGCAACACATCATCACTTAGCAATAAAAATGGATGCAATTTTAATAGAATGACTAGTTTACTATTTGGCCTCATATACATAAATAGACTAATTTATGTGATTTTTGAGAAGAGTGACAAAATAAAATCTACATTATAATAATACAAGGGACCTCCAAAATATTTTTGAAGTATATTAGGAAACAGACTGTCTCATAATTAGGTATGTATCTAGTTGGAATTTAAATTTTACCAAGGCTAACATAACTATTGAATACTAAGATTAACTTTATTTATTATTTGACCTTAATATTTAATATTTTGTTCTATTTTAGTACTTGAAATATTATTTTGTTCTAAAAAGAGTATGCCACATGTTCCATTATTGTTTGTAATAATTTTTTGGTAAATTGGGGAGAAAGTGATGGTTAGGTATTGAGATAAAGGACCTTATTATAATGGTGAAATAATATAAAAAAGATCATTAATATTTTTGATTTATTAAATTATATTTACTAAAAAACTATGACTTTTTCTCTTTACATTTGTTATATTGTATTCATTCCTTCTCCATTTTCTTCCTGGTTGCCATTGATTCTCATTGGCAGGCATATAACTTGATTTTACCCAACTGACCCTCTCCCCTTGTTTTCACTTGGGTCGCTGTGATAAGTAGATTTGTCCAAGACTTTGATGATCAATTTGGGTTAGGTTTGGACAATGCCAACTTTTGTTTAATTTAATTATGAAAATAACTTTTTACATCCACAGACATCTCTGGTGCCGAGTAACCACAATTTGGGTAAGAGATAACATTACTGACCAAATAGTAATTCTTTAAAGTTAGATGACCAATTTTTAAATTTACCCAAAACATCAGTTGAGTCGAGTTCCCGATAATTCATGTGGGCTCAGCTACATTAACAAGCTAGGTGAGTCGGCAAATGCTTTTTGTCCCTTCCACCATTTTATTTTATTTTGCTCTCCAAGTCTCTGTATCATTTGAAATTTTGGAGCTCAGCTGAGAAATATTTGCAGTTATGGAAGAAAACCCACAACAGCGTTCTCATCTCAAGCGCCAATTCTTCGAAGACCAACACTCCAACAAGCCTCCCGCGTAATTATTTCCTTTAAATCCTCTTTTTTAGTTTCATATCTCAGCATATCGTTGCAATTGTTTTTAGCTCGTAGTTCGTTTTCGCCGGTCTAGATGTTTTAGGCCGTGCTTATTTAGTTTATTGATTTTTTAGGGTTTAAATGATTTTTTCTAAGTCTTTGATAGTCAATTCCTTTAGGCTTTGCTTGGTTTGAAGAATATAAAGAAATGATGATTGAAAATTTGTTAATCTTAATGGTCAAGCTAGAAGGTAGGGAAGTGGTTATGGCTCAGTGTAATCGGTACTGAGAAACGAAATTTAGAACCCGAATCGCTACTTATTTGAAACCTAATTAGATAGGGGCAATCTTCTCTTGTTTGTTTAGTAGGAACAAAGTACGATTTATTGGAATGTTAAAGAGATGTTTTGGAACTTGTACGTATATGGTTTCTGTGTTTATATAAATAAATTTGAGGTTTGTGAAATCATTTATTTTGCTCTCTAATTTTATAATAAACTATAGGTTAATGCGATCGCTAGTCTTACTGAATTAGGTTGCTACTGTTCTCTTATTGGGATTGCGCAAACCAATTCAAGATCGCTAGGGAAATACGATTTCTGGTGACAGAGATCTTAACTATTTGATAAACTAATTTTCCGTTCTCACTCCTTTTTATTCTTTAAGAATCATTTGTATTGTTTGAATTTTAGAATTAATATCAATATGTTGATTTACAGGCAAAAGAGGGTTAGGTTTCCCAAGGGAAAGAAGGTAAAGCCTGGAGAAGAAGCACCGAACAGGGTTGATATTGAAGACGGTTCAGGTGACTTGAAGGATCCTCGTCTCGCCGCTAAGGAGCGGGCCAAACGCCGCAGTCAAATTACTACGGAGCTATTTGCTGAAGATGGGAGAGGAATGCTTAATGATGTATCAGCTGCTGAAATTTCATATGAGGTAAGTTTATTGCACTCTTAGTCTATCTGATTTTAGATTCTATGCGTGACTTGATAGAATGAAGAGGCAATAAGATGTTAATATGCAGTCCATGTTTTTTGAATAAATGCCAATTTATCCTAACTGTTTTAAAAGTAGAAGATCATGCACAATCTTTGTACTCTCATCTAGTTTATGGTGGTCCTGCCAGTTATGTACTGTAGCTTTCTCCAAGTTGAGTCTTTTGACTCTAATAAATGGTAAAGGGCCTTCTTTTTTCTCCATTTTATTCCTAAAAAGAAAGTATCTTTATCATTGATTTGCCAGTTTAGGGTTTGGCTCTTACAATGTTTAGTGCTGTTGTGAGCTATCAAACACTTGGCATGTAATTCTGTTATCGAGTGAATTTATAACTTAAGGATGCTTCTTTGCTGAATTGGCTGCATTTCTTGCAGTCAAGATGACCGCCAGAGTCCTCATATATTGGTTAAGGGGACAGGATTAGCCAATGATGAAGAATTTCTTTTTGCAGGATAATGAGAACTTCGTTGATGATGGAGTTCAAATAGAACCTTTCAATCTTAGCAAAGAAAGAGAAGAAGGATACTTTGATGCAGATGGAAACTTTGTTGAATATGTTGCTGACAAGGAAATCAAGGTAAAGAATTGTATTGACCACATGGAAACTTTGATGCAGAAGCTGCTAAATATAATTATCAGAATTTCTATTGACTCCACATGGAATTATTGTAGGATGCCTGGCTTGATAGTGTTGAAGTTGATATAAAATATACAGGAAAAACATCTGTAACCACAAAAGGTGAAGATAATGAAGTTGCAGCACAGGATCTTTCCACCCAAGACGTTGGGATAATAAAGAGACGGATTGCCAATGTGCTTGAACCTGGAGAAACGGTAATTACATCATGATAAATTTTTTGTCTGAAAAAGTAAATTGAAATGGTAGTCTTCAATTGTTACATGTTTGTTCCAAAATTTGCATTTTGCTTTATTATTAATTTTCTTTTTGTACATAGGAGGTTGCAACCTAGGATAGGAAATGGATTGCAGATGCTGAAATTTGAATCTCTGATCTGCTAGATTTCACCTTTTAAGAATTGGATGTACCAAGTGGACTAAACCCCAGAGTTCCATTTTGCTTTCATTTTTGAAGTCAATACACTATATATAAAGTGAATACTGGATACTGTACCCGGTATTTTTATTTGATTATGATTTTATGCTGGGACATGGACCTTACTGCATTTAGTGTTATGCTTATTTTAGTTGTTAGTTTTCATCCCATTGAGGGAGTTGTCTATTTTGAGTCTAATCTGGGTTCATAACAATGCTTTCATGGGGCATAAGTTTGACTAAGGTTGTCAGATAGTTCCTTCTAGATTTTTTTTTGTCTTTTTTTTTGGTAAAAGTCACGTATGCTTTTGAATGTCAGATATAGAGTATTTATTTTCCCCTATTAACACTTATCTTTTTTGGTTCTAAGCTCTGTCCCCTATGTACCAGATATTAAACATGTTTTATCCATTGGGTAATTAAAAAGACTACAAGGGGCAGTATAAAGCTAATTTTAATTTATATGGACAGGTTTTGCAAGCTCTGAGAAGGTTGAAAGGAGCTTCAAATAAGAGAAAGGAGAAAATGTCAGCTGAGACTCAGCTTGTATTTGATCAGCTAACTGACGATGCCATTAAGTTAATGGAGAATGGCGACTACAGTTAAGTCTGTTACTTTCTTGTGCTTCTAGGTATCTACAATTTAGAAGTTACCTTATATATTATTAAGCTTTAATGCCACTACCTTCAGGAAAAAAAGGGTGTGATTAATGTTTTCAATGGTGCTTGAATCTTTTGAGACAAAGTTGAATTGAACTCAGGTCCATAAGTGTTACCTTCACCATTTTAAACACAGGTGCTTGTTAATGGATATGGTAACTTATCTTGGAAAAGGATTAGTAAGCAGATTTCTACTTGTTTAAGATTGAATCAAGATTGAGACTTAATGTTTTTATTGACCACCAATAGCCCTGCCCTTTATATCCATCAAAGCAAATCTCCTTTTGTTTAACTTTCCATCTTCATGTGATAACTTCAAAAGCAGGTGTAGGCATAGCTCTGGGTACATGTATCTTTGGCCACAGTTTATGTTTATTGGCTTAAATTTTGTTCTGCAGATGTGTACCATGAGAAGCAAGAGGTTTTCCAGCGCGAGGCAGGTTGGTGCATTGTTTCTGTAGTTATTTTAACATGTTCTTTTTTATATTAATTGTTTCTAAAATTTTCATTGGATAATAATTCTGTGTAATTTTGTGAAGGCAAATGTATATTCTAATAGCTTTTATTAACTATGCTCTTGATTTATATTTTCTCAGAGGGATATGAGAAGTTAGCTCTGGCCAGGGACAAAAGCTTATCTGCTAATGCTGGGCTGGACAATTCTTATCCCATCTTGGGAAATGACGTACTCACAGATGCAAATAATCATGGAGCAACGTCCTCTGTACTTACTGACTTGGCTGTGGGTACTTCAAATTCAGATCTAACTTCTGCAGAAGCTTCAAACAATGCTGCCGAAAGTTACGATATGTTTGCAGATGATGAAGATGACGAAAAACCATCATCTGAGCCTAATTCCACTGCAGCCGTTCAATCATCATCAGAAGCTGTAAACACTTCCTCCGAGAGTATGTATTGTCAATGATCATTTAATCACGAATATGACAGAGCATTTTGGATTAAATTAAGAGTAAGCGTTGCTTGACCTTCGGTCTAACTTTTGCACTTGCTTCATTTGCAGCTGGAGATGTCCAAAATGATTATGTCTATGACGAGTCTTCAGGGTAACCCCTTTTTTGTCCTTTGCTGCCCCCCAAATACTATGTCTTTCTCTTCCGGAGTTTCTTTTCTAGGAGTTTGTTTGTTTGTGATTTACTAAGCAGTGATAGATATTTGAACACAGAATCGCTTACGAATAAATATGTCGGCATTAGGTAATATCTGATCTTGGTAATTATTTGTTCAGGTACTACTACAGTAGCACTTTGGGATATTATTATGACCCATCTACTGGATTATTTTGCTCAGCAGCAACAGGGCAATGGTAATGTATAGATTTTGCACAGTATCCTTATTTAGTGATTCAGACTATAGATGCTTTTCGTTACGGTTTTTCTTTTTTCTTTTTCTTCTTGTTTGGAAAAACTAAAGAAAATGTGAAAGTCTTGGGAATTGCATATTTATTAATTCAATTCAGTGATGCATAAGCATCCTATGCTGGTTTTACAGTTGTTAAATTTCACATATGCTGTTTAGAATCTAATCTGCCTTTATCTCTTCTGCGGATGTAGGTATTCTTTTAATGAGACAACTGGAACATATGATGAAGTTAAGGAAGTTGCATCTTAGTATAAATTTGATCCTGAGTTGCTCTTGCGGTGGAAGATGTCGTACAGGCTATCGAGTAAGTCCAATGTGTGAAACTCTCATCTTTTAAGTATGTTCCATACGTTAGGCTCCTTACCTTTTATTGCCTTTTGATGTCTCTAACCTTAATAGTTACAATGCTGTTGTAGTTATTATGAGTTCGAACTTGAGGCCTAGTCTAGCTAGTTTTCGAGGTCATTCTTAGAGGTTGCAGCTTCTCGTGTACCCGAAAACAATCATATTTTATCACTTAGGAACTCCTTTGAATTAGTTTTTGAGTTCTTAGACTCATGGGAAATTTATCTGAGTGTTTTGACAATTTTCCTTTTTTCTCTTCTAGTCTTCTACGAGTTTGTAAGTTGTATTCTCTAAC